>NC_064849.1:14722622-14752622 GCF_024139225.1 Suncus etruscus
CAACCTCCCAATTAGAAAACAATTTATATTTCTTTTTATAACTAAAAGGTAGTGAAATTATTTTTAAAAAAATAAAAAAGCTTCAGGAAAAAAATTTGTGAAAATTGTTGTATTTCACAATAGAATCATTAAGTCATTGCCTAAAGGTTTACTAAGCTGTTGCTAGTTGTGCATCCTATTATTGGCTTTGTCTGTGGAGTTTAGGTGGCTTTTATCCTACTCTGGCATCTAATTTGACCTGTTCCTACTGGAAGTATCTGGAGGTGTCATACAGTGGTAGAACGCCCTGTGAACTCTAGAAATTCCAGGATCAGTGAAGTCCGATGGGTGAGTTGACATGGCAGCAGTGGGACATGGCGTGGCTTCTGGGCCTCTAGAAGTATAAAGGAATGAGGGGAAGTGGCGCACCCCCCACTCCGAGAAGACCCCAGAGTTTTCAGACCCAAACCGACATACCTGGATGTTTTTGCCAGTTACTCTGCGTGATTATGAAGTCATGAAGCAGTGAGGTTGGACCACTGGCAATTGTGGAGATTGGGAGGTGAGTGGGCTGCCAGAACTATGGCAGGAAATGGACTTGACCTGCCTCCCCTCCTGAGGGGACTCCGGAGTTTTCAGCTGTGAGTTAGACTGGTGAATTTTAGCAGCTTGGTTTGCATTTCTGTTGATGAGTCTAGGGGTCTAAGCAATAGGACAGTGTAGAGGGTTGTTGAACATGAAACACCACCAATCTCAGAGTTCCCATAACTCTCCACCACTGCCCCCTACATTGCCTCTACTCTGATATTCTTTCTAGTGCACTTTTCCCTCCACTATTTATTTGGTAATTAGTTTTGCATTCCAAGGCCAAGTGTGGGTCATTGGGCAGAACTGTCTATGCTCTTGTCTATCTATGATATGCCATAGATGAATGATATCAGTACTTGTCCTCCTTCTGATTTCATCTGTTTAACATGATCACCCCCAATTCCATCCACATTCCGTAAACTGCATTATTCCATTTTTAGAGCTCTATAATATTCCATTCCATGTATCTACCATAGCTTCTTTATCTCTTCTTGGACATTTGTTGTTCCATATATGGTTTTTGTACTAAGCACTTCAGTGAACATGAGAATGCATATATCTTACCTAATCAATTTTTTTGGGGGGGAGTAGATGTCAAGAACTGAAATCACTAGGTCATAGGTGAGTCCTATTCTTTCTTTTTTGAGAAATCTCCAAATTGCTTTTCAAAAAGGAAAACAAGTGACTTTTTTTTTTTTTTTTTTTGGTTTTTGGGTCACACCCGGCAGCGCTCAGGAGTTACTCCTGGCTTCATGCTCAGAAATCACTCCTGGCAGGCTCGGGGGACCATATGGGACGCCGGGATTTGAACCGATGACCTTCTGCATGAAAGGCAAACGCCTTACCTCCATGCTATCTCTCCGGCCCCATGACATTTTCTTCAATAATGAATTAGAACAACTCTTTGCTGCTTTGCATATATGCCAATAATGAATTTTTCCAGTCTTTGATGCCATTCTCATTGTTGTTTTGATTTGAATTCCCTGAAAATTATGTCATGTTGAGCAAAATGTGCTATGCCTACTATTAGCTATCTATATGTCTTTTGGTGGGGAAGTGTCTCTTCATATCCCCCTTCATTTTGGAGGGAACTCCCAAAAAACAAAGATGTTCACACATTCTAGTATTGGTGGAAGGAAAGATTCATAAAGACACCATGACAAGATTTTTGCTTTAAGAGAACAGAAAGCCCTTAGATTGGTCCAGGTTTGGGACATTCCCACTCTAAGAAAAAGGAAACATAAAAACTTTTAAAAATGGGGCCGGAAAGATAGCATGGAGGTAAGGCGTTTGCCTTTCATGCAGGAGGTCATCGGTTCAAATCCCGGCGCCCCATATGGTCCCCCGTGCCTGCCAGGAGCAATTTCTGAGCCTGGAGCCAGGAATAACCCCTGAGCACTGCCGGGTGTGACCCAAAAACCAAAAAAAAAAAAAAAAAAACTTTTAAAAATGCCCTACTGAAATTAGTGAAAATTGTGAAAGTGCTTGCCAGAGGTTGACAATGGTTTATATCTGCTTAGAAACCAACCTAGTAACCAATATGAACCAATGTTGATTTTACCTGTCAGCATCAACATAGAGTCTAGAAACCATTGATAGAACTGGAAACCTTCTCTATGTATTTTTTTCTTTATGACATGTTTTTATCTCCGTGGATCACCAGAACACAATCGAAGAATTTATGGAACTTGTTCCAAGACTTGGGACACTTAATAATTCATCTCTAGCAAATAGAATACAGCAGAATTGGGAAATATCATTCCAAGACAAGGTAATGAAAGACTGAGTTTCTATTTTGGGTTCTCTCTCTTTTCTCTCTCTCTCTCTCTCTCTCACACACACACACACACACACACACACACACACACACACACAGAGTCTGTTTCTCTCTCCTTTCTCCTCTCCCTCCTCCCCTCCTTTTTCATTTTTCACCTTATGAGGTAGTCCTGGGGAGAGGCAGCTGTGAGCTGAGAGAAGCCCAAGGGTGCAGAAGGAAACCAAATCAACTCCATGAGGGCAATGAAAGTAGAAATTCTCATCAGAGAGGATTGGGGTGTCTGAAGAGACAGAGTCAGACCATCACAAGCTGCTCCCAAATTTGTTATTTTGGGAACAAACCCAGCAGTGATCAGTGATCTTAGCTCTGTATTCAGGGACCATTCTTGATGGGGCTCAGTGGATAATATGTGGTTCCCAGGATTAAACCCTGGTCAGCCATGTGTAAGCCAAGTGCCTTACCTGCTGTACTATCACTCCAAACAGAAGGGTGGGAATGGGGTGGAGGTGGCACAAGGATATGGGCTTCCCATGTACAGGGCAAGTATCCTTGCCGCATCCCTGATCCTTATCCCAAATTTCTGACCCAAGTGAAAAAATGACTTTTGTGGGGCTACAAGGAACATTAGAGTAACTAGAATTACTCCTGGTCCTGCAATCAGAAATCACACCTGGCAGCCTCAAAAAACTATATGGGATGCCAACGATCAAACCTGGGTCAGCTGCACGCAAAGCAAGCACCCTACCCGCTATATTAGCTCGACTGCCTGAAAAATAACACCTATTAAACTGCAAAGAGTAGAGGTTATTTATTTAGCCCATCATAAATGTCTAATACTGTGATCTTGGACTTGGCAACTAACAAAATAAAACACAGTACACACAAGAGAAAAAAAAACCCATGGCTCAGATTTTTTAATTAAAGCACTGTGATTTACAAAAATTATTTATAGTTGAGTTTTAGATGTATACCATTCCAGCATAATCCCACCACCAGTGTCAGCTGCCTTCTTCCAATGTTCCTAGGTTCCAAGCCATACCTGCCCCTCCCAAGATGGCCCTGCCATCTTGACAGGTACCTTTTTAAGTTTGATTATTAGAGTTTGGATCTCATTATTTCAGTTACTGATTCTGTGTTTTGGATATCTTACTCTGTCCTTCTTTAATACCATCAATGTACCTGAATCTCCTGAACCCCTGTCCCCTATTCTCATGTCTTTCTTCCCCTCCATTCTTTCTTTTCTTCTCCTTACTATACTAGGGGGCTAAAAATGATCTAGGCAGCCCCACCTTAAACCACTGTATTCCTTCATGCAGTTATTCTAAATATCACATATAACTGACACTATCCTATATTTATCCTTCATCTGATTTACTTCATTTATCTTTCATATTGCAGCAAACTGCATGATTACATTATTCTTTAAAACTGTGTAGCATTCCATTATATATATCCCACACCTTGACCATCCACTCATCTGTCGTTGGACATCTAAATTGATTCCACATCTTAGCTATCATACCGAGTGTTGCAACAAATAATGCTGTGCATACGTCCTTTCGAATGTTTTTCTGTTTTGGAGATCAACACCCAAAAGTAGAATTGCTGGGTCATATTGCTGCTTGATTCTGTTTACTGACAACCCTCTATATTATTTCCCATAGGGGTTGAACCAGACAGCATTTCCACCAATGCTGGATGAGAATTCCTTTTCCACAACATCCCCACCAACACAAATTGCTCCCAGTATTTTTGTTGTGTCACTTTGATATGTCACAAGTTATTCTCACCGGTGTAAGATAATGTCTCATTGTCATCACTGATTTGGATTTCCCTAAATATAAGTGATGAACATTTTATAATGTGCCTGTTGACCATTTGTTGGTTTTCCACAGATCAGATTTTATCCAAATCAAGAACCTGTTCTTGAAGAAAAAAATCCAACACTGTTATCAGGCTCCCAACAAGATGATAGAGATACCAGTTTCCTTGTACCTGAGAGCCACTGAAACTCTAAACTTGACAATTGGTCACAAGTTAAAAGTATCAGTCTGACAAATATCAGACTGTGTGGCTGATAGATATAGCAGGTACTCAAGAGGTACATACTGTTACTCAGAGTCATGGTTCTGGAAACTGAAAGATCTACGATGCATAAGACCCCAGATCTGGTACCTAAAGAAACTGCATTCTGGATAAGGACAGTGGCCCCTGATTTTGTCCATAAAGCATACTCCATCCACATTCCTGAAGAGATGGGATGGAAGGGAAGGCACCAAGGGAAATTAATTGACATGGAGGTCTTTTTTTCTACCATTCCCTCCCTCCTTCCCTCTCTCCCTTCTTTTCTTCTTCCCTCCACCCCTTCCTTTATTCCTTCCTTTTTTCCTCAAAGCAATATAGGTTTTGGGGACACACCCTGTGGTGCTCAGTGCTGACTCCTGGTTGTGTATTTCGGAATCACTCCTGCAAACTCAGGGGACCATATGTGCTGCCAGGGATCAACCCCAGTTTGACTGTGTAAGGCGAGTGTCCTACTTACTGTAGTCTATCTCCAGTTCCCAAATAGTTTTCATTGAAAAAAGTGAAGATGAGAAGGAAGAGAAAGAGGAACCATTGTTCAAGAGAACATAGTTCTTTCCACAGGGTAAAAAATACTTTTTTTCTTGTCATCTTTTAAGAGCACTAAACATCATGGGGTCCCCATCCTCCTGATCTAATCTAAACCTAACCACCACCCAAAAATCCACTTCTACTTACTGTGTTTGGAGATGAAAAGTTTGGTATATAAATTTAGGGAGGACACATTTAGTCTGTAATGAGGGCTCTGATCTCCACCATCCCCTGCCCCCAATAGACAACAAGGCCAAGCCCCAGACAGCCCTTCCTTACCCACAGCTATGTGCATCTAAGGGAGAGTAACCAGGGAAACACAGTGTTAATCTTTGGAGTACTTAACTTATATTCTACTTGCTAATATCTTGATACCCCCTTAATCCCACACCCTCCCAGCTTTGTGCCTTGCACCAAATTGCTTGAGCCTCAGGCAAAGGCAAAATCTCCCACTAATTTATCAACCATCTCCGAGTTCCATTCTTAATCAAAGCAGGAAACAAGTTGTCTCCCAGGGCTCAAGTCAATGGACCAGGCAGCAGGCTCTATCACTGTGGTCTCCATCCTGTATCCTGTAGAACACAGGAGAGCTAGGAGGTGACACACACCACACAGAAGTGTCTTGGTCAAGAACTCCACTATGCTGACAGTAGTAATGGGTCTGGACTCCTCCCATTCAAACAATCTTGTACTCTCTGGCTTGGAGAAATCAAGGCAATTTTTTCAAGTTTCACTTGATTCTTCCCACCGCTAGAGCAATAGCCCACCCACTGGGAGATTGTCCCATAGACAGAAGCAAATAGTGGCCCAGAGTATGATTCCTCTGCCTGCAGACAGAGTCTGAGTAATGCAAACAGTAGCCCTCAAGTCAGCCAAGGTACCTTCTTCTACCCAGCAGCAAGTGTTCCCTCAAGCCTTCATCCCACAGTCCTCTGTGATCTCAGAACAGGCAAGACCCAGCAGACAGCAAGACAACTCACTTGGTGAGTTAGGGACCATAGGGAGAGTTAGGAGGGAAGGGAAATGAAAAAACAGGATTTTCTAAACCTGGATACAATATTCTGGCTAACAGCTGATTGATCAACAATAAAAGCTGGCCAGAATAAAGACAATAAAACGTTTGAGAGCCACTTTTTCAAAGCATCCTTTGATAATAAGCAAACACAGCAGTGCATAATTTAGTACAGAATAGCACTGGAAGGACTCAAAACAAGATTGTGACTGGAACTACCCAACAAAATTGGCCAGGACCAACATGGTAACCTAAACAGGAGGACTGAAAAAATGTTACATAGAATGCAGAGTCCTGTAACAATACACATAATGTCTGAGATAAAATTAAAAATTATTTTTCAAACCAAGAATCAGGAAAATCACAGCTAACATGAAAAAGAAAACCAACAAAATGTCAAAAGTGAGATGCTGGTTGAGTCAAAGCAATAACAATGGGCAGGACATTTGCTTTGTTTGTGGCCAACCTGGGTTTGATCCCTGGAATCCCATATGGTCCTCTGAGCACCGCAAGGACTAATTCCTGAGCAAAGAGCCAGAAATGATCCCAAAGCATTGCTGGGGATATCCCCAAAACAAACAAACAAACAAACAAACAAAAAAAGTAAAAATTATCTGGTAAGGAATTTTAAGCCATCATAATAAAAATTTTCAATGAGTCTTTCAATACAATATTTCACTGAAAATTGTATTATGAACAAATTTGTGAACCATGGTGCTTAAATTAAAAAAAATCCTTCAGTGAGCAATTAAAAATACTCTTGAGAGCCAAAGAGACAGTTTAATAAATGTGGTATGCCTTGTATATATGAATCCTGGGTTCAATCCCTGGCACTATGTAGTCCTGTATGCCACCAAGCATGACCCATGAGCCCTGAGCCCAGAAAATCCCCTAAGCATCAGCAGATATAGCTCTCTCCTCCAAAGTAGGGGAGAAAAAATCCACTTATCTTGAAACACAAAATATAGAAAACTTCTAGGGCCAGGGGACCTTGTGACTAAAGGCATCTGCTTTGCAAGCATGACGTCATTAATTCAATTTCCACATGCACAGAAGACAATCCTAGCAGTTCTGATGTCTGGGACCCCACCTCTCAGCCTTCAATCCTCTGGTGCACAGCCTACCATGTACAAGAACTGAAATTAAAATATTCAACCACTCAAAAACATCACTATATGTATGTATATATATATATGGAGTAAACATGCTACTCAACAATCATGGGTCAATGAGAATAAAATACATACTTGAAAATACATGGGAGATAAATGAAAAAACCTATGGGGTACAATAAAAGCAATTCTAAATGAAGTTAGCAGTGGCCAAATCTTCATTAAGACCCGGGGGTGGGGGGGGCGGCATGGTGGCGCTAGAGGTAAGGTGTCTGTCTTGCCAGCGCTAGCCTAGGACAGACTGTGGTTCGGTCCCCTGGTGTCCCATATGGTCCCCCAAGCCAGAAGCGACTTCTGAGTGCATAGCCAGGAGTAACCCCTGAGCGTCACCAAGTGTGGCTCAAAAACCAAAAAAAAAAAGGCCCAGAGGGGTCAAAGGGATATCATGAAGGTAAGGCGTTTGTCTTGCATGCAGGACATGCCTGCCAGGAGCGATTTCTGAATGAGCTAGGAGTAACCCCTGAGCACTGCCAGGTGTGACCCAAACAACCCCCCCCCCCCCCCAAGAAAGACCCAGAAAGAAGCCCTGAGTATCACCTGGTGTAGCCTATCTGGGCTCAATTTCTGGCATCCCATATGGACCTGCGTTTATCCAGGAGTAAGACGTAGCATCACTGGGTTCCTTCCATCACCCCAAAAATCAACATAGGCTTCCTCTTGGGAAACCTCCCTTGGCCAAGACAGGTTCACTAGCAGATAAGCTTCAATGAGAAATACTCTTGTTCCTCTGCCCTTCCCATGTCCCTTGTCCTACACTCATCAGGCTTCCAGGATGCACATTCGCCTAGTCCTTTTCCGGACCAATATGCTTCGCACTTCACCTGAAGTGCACTCTGCTGGATCTTGCAGTTAAAAGATCCCACTGGGCAACTCCCTTTCGGAGTGACTCCTGACACTTATTACTCTCATTACACTAGCTGGCAATGTCAGCAGCAGGAACCAAAGCTAGAACTGCAGATTCAACCCCCCAGTAGCTCAGGGAATGAACAAAGTCCTTTTGTTCCTTTGTTACAGTGAGTGCTGGGGTGCACATTCCAGGAAGCTCTGCAACAGGGGAAACCTAGGAAGGGCTGCAACCAGCTCCTCCAACATGAACACAAACCAAGTTCTCCTTTCCATTGGCATTTCCTGCTTGAATGAAGATATAGAAATCTAAGCTCTAATAATCTGCCCCTCCCAAATGTGAAAGCTGTGCAGACAATTGGAAAGAAGAGAAGGAAAAGTTTATTGTGTTGAACAGACCTTATTTTCATTACAGTACTAAGAAATATTCTCAGCTCACTTGAGAGCAGAGGGCTCTGCAGACATTCAAACTCCAGGGCTTATTCATGGGCAGCACCTAAACCTGTGTGGCATCTAATGGAAATAGAAAAATAGAAGCTACCAGAAGGCACACTTTTTTTTTTTTTGGGCCACACCCTGTAATGCTACTCCTGGCTATGTGCTCAGAAGTTGCTCCTGGCTTGGGGGACCGACCATATGGGACACCGGGGGATCGAACCGCGGTCCGTCCTAGGCTAGCGCAGGCAAGGCAGGCACCTTACCTTTAGCGCCACCGCCCGGCCCCCGGCACACTTTTTTTTTTAAGTACACAATTTCCTTAAAAATTCTAATGCTATTGTGGGGCCGGAGAGATAGCACAGCGGTAGGGCGCTTGTTTTGCAAGCAGTTCGATTGCTGGCATCCCATATGGTCCCCCATGCCTGCCAGGAGTGATTTCTGAGCACAGAACCAGGAGTAACCCTGAGTGCCTCTGGGTGTGACCCACCCCACCCCCCCAAACTCTAATGCTTTCTTTCATCTCCTTCCAACCCTGCCTGTGTTGGACTTGTTATTACTAAGAGTAATGTTGGAAAATATGGTACTTGATCATCTTTCTCAAATTGGTGACTTTAAGTTATATGTTTTGCTACTTTCATTTTGCAGAGGAATTATGCCCCTTTCTGTAGAAATCTAAATGGTGACAAGTAAGGTAATGAATCAAATATGTCTGTCTTTGAATGGGTAATATTTTATAGGCAAATCAGAGCCAACTCCCCACTGGTCTGAGAAGTTTCTACAGAAGTCTCTAGGCCATAACATAATTTGTGAACTGCGCCTTAAATCTTCCACATTTGGCATCTGCATTGCCAATGAGGAAAGATGCAGAAGCTAGTCCCTTGCTTACAAAAAACGTTACCATGGAATTTAATCTCTACGGGTCCCTTCTGGGAAGCACGAAGCTGCTGAAAGGTGATTTTGTTGTTATAAAGCTTATTGTTATAAATTTAATGATACCCGGTTGCAGAGATTTTTGCTCAATACACCAACTCACCATATACCCCTCAACGTCCTTTTCATATTATAATCGGAGATCAAAGACCAAGTAATGAAGAAGAAATTGGTTCCCACCTGTTACTTCAAAATAAAAGAATGAACTGAGCTAGTGAAATTTGGTTTGCTTGCTTCAATCAGGTAATTACCGAAGTTCTGATTAAGATATTTCTCTCACTACTTCAAAGCGATGAAAACATGAATCTAAATACAAAACATTATTCCACCCAAGAAGACAAATGAGCACTATATTTAGGCTGAATAATTCTAATCACCTGTGAAAAATGTCCCCATAAAATATTTCAAACTTAATTATTAAAAAAAAATCACATAATGGGATATGTATTAAAACACACTTGCACGCAAAGTAGCCTTGTTTTGTTACCAATCGTTTCCCTCTGGTAGCTTTACCAACAACACATTTTCATACACACTTTATATCAGAATGTGCATGAGAAACCATTATAAACAGCATTGTAAATATCAATAACTTTTTTTTTTAATTTTATACCAGAGTAGTAGCCTTCCATTCAGAAAAACACACAGACCCTGTAACTCTTCAGTTATTTCTTTTAGTCAATTCAAGTTGGTGTGAGTTAAGTTTCAGTGAAGAACTGCTTTCAAGTACCCAAGTTTTCTCCTGGTGGTGTGTGGAAAAAAATATCGCTTTACATTCACTGTTGAGGACAGTGTCTGACCTGTTCCAGATTCATGTCAGTCAAGTATAATTTCCAGTAGGAAAGATAGTCCTCCTTCCTCACTGTCTAGGTCATCTCCTGAAACTCACAATCATTCTGGCTCTCAGTTTTTCATTCAAGGACTCAGTCCTTGCAACCATATGCAGGCAGAGTCTCAACAGTGTTCGTCATAAAAAGTCTTAAAAACAGCAGAGGAAATTAAGCCCTGTTTCTTAATGTATGTAAGATCTGTGCTTGCCCAGAGTGGAGTTTGTAGAACACAAGGGCTTATTGGCATGATGTGTGTGCACTTACTAGGAAGGCAAACGTCTATACAATTGCATCTGAAATGTACATTTGACAGACTCAAAACTCTAGAAACCTAATGGAAAGCTAAAAACAATCAAAGTCTATGAAAAAATTCAATTTCAAGAATCACACACACACACACACACACGGACGCTCCCACAACCCCAGGAGTAGACTCTACACGGTTCTTAATGTCAATCAATAATCTCTGTTCACAGAACATAAGGGCTCACACTGTCACACGTCATTCTGACATGTCACATTATTTCCTACCATGCTGGCACAGATTCCAAAAGACAATTTTCCATTGTGTCATGATGACATTAGGTATAAATGATGATTTAAAAAAAAATGCACTGAGACGTTTCCAGAAGTCTGGTTCTGGTATAATCAATTTGGGGGAAGGGGGTCTTTTTTATCACAACTTATTCCAGACATAAAATAGATAAAGCTGACCCAAGATCAAATCTTAATGATAACCATTTCCTGGAGCAGTAGAGGTTACTTGTCAATAATTATGCCACACAACCAAAGAAAATCCAAGTTCTAGACCATTTCAGAAGCTTGTACATTTAGACTATTAAAATTTATTTTATTTTCTTGTTTTTGGGGCCACATCCAGTGAAGCTCAGGCATCACTTCTGACTTTGTACTCGGAAATCACTCCTGGCAGGCTCAGGGGACCATATGGGATGCCGGGGACTGAACCTGGGTTGGCTTTGTGCATTCAAATGCCTCGCCCACTGTGCTATCACTCCAGCCCCTCATTTAAACTAGTAAAAAGACATGAATAGGGCATGATGAATAAGAGTAAAAGAATACACACATGCTGACTTGACACTGCATCTTCCTCGTGTTGACTAGGCATAAGATCTGGTAGGGAGAAAGAAAGCTGCCTCGTTCCAATCCTGAGGACACCAGCATTTTTAAAAGCATTTCCTGTTCAATATCTCAGAAAATAAACTAGAAAAGCGAAAATTCTATCTTCGAAAGGACCCACATGGTGGGTCATTCGAAGCTTCTATGAAGACTTCGTTACATCTAAGCTGAACCTGAAACACTTTACCTTCTGCTTTTTCTGATTCTATCCCTTTATGCCACTCAGAAACAGACAGGACACATCAATTTAGTTTTTGTCAACAGCAATCATTCTGAGGAACTTTTTCAGTCTTAGAGCAATGCAGCCAAAAAATATTTTGGTGAAATATTAATAAAAAATAAGTTGGTAAGCTTCCCCTCACCAACTTTTAAAGAAATTATGAAAGCAAACTCAAATGTTCCAGGCTGGGAAACTCCTAAGCTAATTTTTGCATGTTAAAAAAAAAAAAAAAAGTCAGGCAGAGCCGGAGCAGTGGCACAGGGCGTAAGGCATCTGCTTTGCCTGTGCTAGCCTAGGAAGAACCACGGTTCTATCCCCTGGCATCCCATATGGTTCCCTGAACCAGGAGCGATTTCTGAGCGCATAGCCAGGAGTAACCCCTAAGCATCACCGGTTGTGGCCAAACAAACAAAAAAAAAAAAAAGTCAGGGGCCAGAGTGGTAGCACTGCAGTAGGGAGTTAGCCCTACACACAGCCAACTCGGGATTGACTAGGGTTCAATTCTAGGCATCCCATATGGTCCCCAGGAGTGATATCTGAGCACAGAGCCAGGAGTAACCCCTATACGCCACCGCCAGGTGTGCTCCCCCCCCCCCAAAAAAGTCAATGTCCTGATATTTCATTTTTGTGATGACTTTGTTAGAAAAGATTGCACATTATATCCTGCTTTAGAAGACTGCAGTCCCTTATTTTTTAAAGCAGTCAAAATGTACAGCAAAAGAACATGCACTAAGAGGCACAGTCTCCAGGGTATTTCAGCTGCTAGTCCCTGAGGTCGGGCTTGGTGCCTCATACCCACAAAGGTCAACAGACAGCCCAAGGATTTGTCACAACTGCCTAGCAGCACAGCGCTTGTACCACAGAGTTGCTTGAAAAGGACCACTGCAGGATGCAGAAGCAAAGACAGAATGGGCAATAACTGAAGAGCAAATGAGGAGTCAAGTTTGAACTATGTGGTAGTGAAGTGCTGGCAATTTCTACAAGTCAAAAAGACAGCCCCTCGCAGTGCTAAACTAAAAAGACTAGAGAACAGTTTGGCAGAGAAAAAAAAGAAAAAGAAAAGAAAAAGGTACATTACACAGTCAAATCACTCCTGATTTTTGAACTGGGAGTCTTCTATGGAGAAAAGTCAGAGCTAACTCCCCAAGTCAGAGAGAAAACTCTGCAGAGAAGGCGGTGATGCTTTGGACCTTCCTGAGAGCCCTGAGCCCTCTCAGGTGAGTCACTAGAGAGGCGAACTATGGCTGTATCCAGTAAGAAAATCCACAATAGACTTGGTTTTATAAGAAAGTGAAAAGAAAAAGTATTTTTTTCACAAATACAAAAATCATTTACAAAACAATTACCTAAAAAGTAGGCTGGAGAATAAGAAGAGTGCTTTCATTTTTAATTCATCAGCATAGTACTGATGAGTTCTAAAACTGAAGAGCCAACTCTGGTCCTTCTCATCTCCCTCCTGCCCCCCCACCCAGTGCCCCAAAACCCTCTGACTCCTCATATATCCCCTCCCCTCAGCCCAAATCACATCCATTCTGTCACATAATTAATTCATTTGTCCCGAGTTAACCCTGAAGACATGATTGTTGTTTGGACTTCAATTCGACAATAAAACAAAATGCTTGGGAAGAGAATACAGAAAAAGTGAAGAAGGAGCACTGGCAGAAACTTCAAGGCCTGTCCAAGATAACCTGGGACAAAGCAGAGTATCTGCAGGCCTGATGGAGGGTGGCGGCCCTACCACAGCACAGGCGACAGGTCGAGTTCTGCTGCCAGTTCACTGAGGTAAGGAAGAACAGGGCAGCTCCAGCAGGTGGCCTGCCCCAATGCTCTGTAATAGCTTGTGTGTGTGTGTGCTCATGCCCGCAAGGGTGGGCACCATGGGACTCATATTCTCCTGGTTGTGTTGGTCCTTATCTCCTCTGGTGAGAGGACTAATCCTTAAAAGAGACTGAACTTCACAGAGTCCCAAAGGTCAGCCACTTTGTCTTCTCTGAGGTACAAATTCAACAAAGCCCCAACGTTAAAAGTCCAGAGTCCACTGGTGCGCAGATGTCAGAACCGAAAGTTCAGGATCAAAGGCATGGTGCACCTGCCCAGCCAGTTTCTCAGCAGTTTTATAGACTGATCGGGGGGGGGACGACGGGACCTAACATTTAATATAAAACTGTTTTTTCAAATGGTGCAAATTCCTAGCCTCCTCCGGAGATCATAATTCTTCTCGTTTCTGCGGTCCTATGGAAAAGAACAACAGTTGAAAATAGAGTGGGTCATCTTCAAATGATAAAAATACTAACCAAGCATGTTTTAGCAATGTAATGCTTCCTCCATTTTATCTCTTAAAAAATACAGGATCTTTGGTTTGATTTGTATGTCTTACAATACAACAACAAAATAAGTCATCTTTATTTATTTTATTATCTTTTTTGAATCACTCACAGGGACTCAAGGAACCACATATAGAGCTGGGATTTGCACAGCCAAGTGCAAGGCAAGTGTCCTGTCCTCTATTCAATACCATATTTATTTGTAAAAAACACCAAAAAGAAAAAGGCCAGAGTGATAGTATATACTGGGAATAGAGTGTTTGCCTTGCACCTGGCTAACCTGAGTTCAACCCCTGGTATCCCATATGGTTCATCAAAGCAGCTGGGGTGATCACTAGGTACAGAATCATGAGTAAACCCTGAGTATCCCTGAGTGTAGCCTAAACACAGGAAAAACCCCACAACAACAACAACAACAAAAAAAACCCCACAACATATCACTTCCACAGTTTTCACAAGCATTTACTTCCAGTAAAAACATGCATTTTAATGAGAATAACCCTTTATTCATTTAATAACATAACATTTCCCTATGTAGCAGTATAGCTTATTTAATATTCTGCATTTGTAGCTATCTCAAATGATTACCTCTGATTTATAAAAACTTTAAAGTACATTCCTGTGTAAGACCTTTTTTGCATGGGCTAGTTACTTCTTTAACAATACATTCTCAAGAGTGGAATCATTGAGTTTAAAAACCATTCATGGCTCCTGATAACTGTCTTTAACCAAGAATTGTTCTCATAATTACAGTTTCAGCCAGGCCAGCCTAACAATGGCACTGAATAAGGGCAAACTTCCCCCATGTTAATATATATTAATGATCGTCAATCAGTTTAACAAATTTCTTTTCTCAAATACATTTTTTTCTGACCTCCCAACAGTACTTAAGAGGCCTGGGAAGTGGGGAAGGCAAATCACTCATGTGACTTGTCCTACTGAGACAGTGACTCAGTGCTCAACCCAAAGATATGATGGTGCTCAGACCTTGCAGTGCTGGGGACTACCAGAGTCAACGGTTCTTGGAGGCCACTAGGGCCACATCTGTTAAATCCCAGAGAGGTCATATGGGGCCAGGGGGTAGAACACATACATCCTAACTGCTGAACTCTCCATCAACCCTGCAAATTAACTTATTTATGTTTGCACCTTATTTCAACACTATATCTACTTCTTTTGCCCATTTACTCAGAGAAGTCCTTGAAGTTTGAGTAATATGCTTTAATTATATTATTAATACCAAAAAATACTTTGGATTACACAGGAGTACTAAGGAACCATGCTGGGGATTGAACCCAGGGCTCCCACATGCAGATCAAGCATGTTTGTCCTTAAGCACTCATCCTATCTGTCCCTAACTTAATTATTTTTTTATGGTGAAGAGCCAACCATTTTAGTCATGATATTAACAGCAACATATAGATTTCCGGAGGCTTAGGCAAATCACTCGAGATCCATGTTCTGTAATTGTCATGCAATTACATGTAATTGTACAGAGCATTTAATTGTACATGCTCTGTAGAATTAGTTTTGATGGGCTGCAGAGAGAGTATGGGGGTAAGGCACTTGCCTTGCATGCGGCCGACCCGGGTTCGATCCCCGGCACCCCCATATGATTCCCCGAGCCCGCCAGGAGTAATTCCTGAGCACAGAGCCAGGAGTAAGCCCTGAATATCGCCGGTGTGGCCAAAAAAAACGAAACAAAACAAAACAAAACAAAAAAACAGAATTAGTTTCGAGTTGAATATATGTTAAATCTAGAATCCAGTTTTTTAATAGTTTACAAATGGTCCCTTTGGGGACTAAGACTCTAGTACAAAGGGCTAGTGCACATGATTTCCACGCAGTTTGCATAGGTTCAAATCCTGGCACAATACAGTCTTCTAAGAACCACTGCCCAGGCATAAAGCCTCAAGTGGCAGCCCCTGGGCACTTCTGGGTATGACCTCAAAACAGAAAATGTCACTTTCTTAATCTAATTATTCCTGCTCACACACACACTGGTTACTGACAATATGAAGATTTCTTTCTATTTTTACCACATTTTTACTTCCGCCCCAGTAACCCTGTTTCAAAGAGTACTTAATTTCAAATCAGTATGAACATATATAGATACATTAACTAGACAGGTTTAATGAAAAACTCATAGGAATCTCCAGATTCCTAAAATTCTAATCAGACTTGGCTTATGCGCCATAAAATTCATTAATCTAAACAATAATCAGTATGCCAATCCCCTTTCTCCCAGCTTAAGCTCCCCTACTCCTCCAAAAAAGAAAAGAATAAACACAAGTAATTGCGTTAATAGTAATTGCATTAAGGTCAGGCCAGGAGAAAAGTGTTTGCCTTGCATGCAGCCAACCCCGGTTTGAATTCTTAGTACTGCGTATGAGCACTGCCAGGAGTGATCCCTGAGCACAGAGCCAGGAATAACCCTGATAACCATCAAGGTAAAAAATTAACATCAACTGGAAAAATGAATTAATGGAGCAAGTCTCATTATTTTGTCTTTTACACAAGAAACAAATCAGACATGTGAAAAGGTCTGGAATGACAAAAGCCAAAGGTTTGCAGCTTACCTTCGTAGCGTGGCTCTTCTGCTCTTCTATATACAGATTCTACCCTTTCTTTTTCTGTCTGAAATCGGATCTGTAGCTGTTTGATCTCTTGATCATAGTCCTGCCATTCTGGTACAATTCGACAGCTGCTTCCAGTTTGGGCTCTTTGGTCATTGGATTATTACACTGCAAAAAACAAAATAACATACATTGAAGAAAGGGTATATTACACAAAATTCAAAGACGTTTCTGTTTTTTGTCTATAAGACTTAAGAGGACAGAGGAACATTACTGTAGGAACCAAACAATACATTAACAGGAGCAAGATGTAGTACTTGTCTATGACTTTTGAAAAGAATTTGTGGGAAGAAGCTAGAGGAAGACATAAAGAAAAAAGTTCATATGGGAAAAGAATTAAGATGCTGAGACAAGGGCCCGGAGAGATAGCACAGCGGCGTTTGCCTTGCAAGCAGCCGATCCAGGACCAAAGGTGGTTGGTTCGAATCCCGGTGTCCCATATGGTCCCCCCGTGCCTGCCAGGAGCTGTTTCTGAGCAGACAGCCAGGAATAACCCCTGAGCTCCGCCGGATGTGGCCCAAAAACCAAAAAAAAAAGATGCTGAGACAAACTAGCAAAAGCAGGAATTTGGCTGGTTTTAAGCAGTGAGAAGAGCCTCAGAAGATACAAGTGGATCTAGTCCACACTCAGCTTACCAAGTCGATGGTTTTTGCACTTTTCTTAGAGGCATCGTCACACCATGTTTCGCACCAAAGCCATTTCTGAGGGAGAGATTTAATCGGCACCTGATGGATCATATTATTGGGCAAATCCTGTTTGGGGGGGGAAAAAAGACCAACAATATAGGCTCTGGTGGCAATTTAAGTAAATTCACAGTAGATTAGTGAGGCAAACTGCTTAACTGCTACTACCACTTCACTTGCTAATATCACCCATGTTTCAGAAGTGAACTTACCAAGCATACAAACGATAAAAAAAAATTATGGTATTGTTCAGTAGCAAAAACTTAAAACAATTCAGTAAGTAACAAGAAATCCATAATATTAATAATAATAATAACAGTACACCTGTAATAGACATCTAGAGCTTCAGCTTAAAACTAACCTATACCTAGAATTTCCTACAGGAGGGCAATTCTAATTAAAAATAGACTTTTGAATACTAATGAAAAAAGTATATTTTGAGGGGGGACGAACACCTGCAGCACTCATCGGTTACTCCTGGCTCTGCACTCAGAAAATTGCTCCTGGCAAGGTAGGGGGACCATATGGGAATGCCGAGAATCGAACCCAGGGTCTGTCCTAGGTCAGCCACATGCAAGGCAAATACCCTACTGCTGTGCTATTTGCTCTGAAGAAAAAAAGTATGTTTCTTATACAAGAGAAAACTCTTACTATACCCTCATCTACATATCGTGCCCCTTACCCGGTACCCCCAAATCTAATGAGTATAGTACAACAAAATAACACCCAAATCATCACGAAAATCTATTCCTGGATACATCTGCAAAGAATTGAAAGTAGGGGCCGGGAAGGTGGCGCTAGAGGTAAGGTGTTCTGCCTTGGCAAGCGCTAGCGTAGGACGGACAGCGGTTCGATCCCCCAGTCGTCCCATATGGTCCCCCCCAAGCCAGGGGGGGCGATTTCTGAGCGCATAGCCAGGAGTAACCCCTGAGCGTCAAACGGGTGAATTTAATAGGAAAGAAATGTTCACACATGACAGAATGAAAATATGAATAAATCATAAAAAAGATTATGCTAAATGAAATATTCTAGGAACAAAAAGGAAAAGTATTACAGTGTTTCTAAAGTATCCAGAATAAGTTCTATAAAGAAGTAAAAAAGAATTTCCTGGGGTGAGAGGAAAGAGAAATGGGGAAATTAAAGCTTGATGGGAACCAAGTTTCTGTTTGGAATATGACAATGTCATATTGAACACAATCACATAACTCTGTGAATGTATTCAGTGCCACTGAATGACACACTTAAAAGGAGATACAAATGGAAGGCTGGAGACATAGTACTTGGTAGAGTACTTGCCTGGCATGTGGTTGACCTGGGTTTGATCTGAGATATCTCCCCCCAAGACCCACCAGGAGTTATCTAGGTGTGGCCCCAAAACAAACAAAAAAGGTTCAAATGGCTAATTTTACATTATGCATAATTTCATAACATAAAATACTAAACGTAATATAAAGCTACTTTTAGGTCTTAAAATCTTGCAGCAACTGAGGAATAGTGAAAGTAGCATGCTTTAATGCCTGTACGAACAGACATTTTTGTGTAATTTGAATCTACCCTATTCTCATTTTCCAGCTCCTGTCAGTCTGCCTTCCTACGCATCAGGAAGCAGAGCTGGAGACCTTTCAGCAGCTATTCATTCCCAAAGCAGAGCCAGAATCTGACCTGAGAATGATCCCCTAGAAGACTGCATTGTAATGGCCTGTCTTTATTCACTTCTCAACTTGAACTTTCCCATGATAAAAGTTTCTCTCACATCAAATGCTTCCTGATGATGCTGACTGGGAACAAAAGAATAGATGAAGTGTCGGTTTTGGCTCAGCAATACAGCACTTGCGCTCATGTGTGAGGGCTAGGGTTCAACGGTTCAATTCCTACCACCCTGCACCACCAAAAAGGAAAAGGGAGAAATGAAGGACTGATAAATTCTTAAAAGGAAAGCTGAGAAATGGCATTTAGAAATAACTGGAGTTGGGGCCCAGAGAGACAGTCCCAGCATCCCATATGGTCCCCCATGCCTGCCAGGACAATTTTCTGAGCGCAGAGCCAGGAGTAACCTGAGCACCGCCGGTGTGACTCAAAAACCAATATATATAAAATTCCTGAGCATATAGATGTAAAAGTGTCACAGTCATGTGAAAAAATTGAGTAGTAAGATACAAGAAAACCATCACAAAGCAGAATGAACGCAGATGTAGCAGCCAGTCTCCACAAACACACATTGAGAGCTTAAGGAAATCTGTCCAATTACATGCTAACTGCTAAGTTAGCGGTACAAGCAAAAATAAGGGCTTACAAAATTAACTTAGAAGTTACAAAATACACAATTAGTACAAGAAGTGGTAACAATTAACTTTGGGGTGGAGGAAAGAATATCTGACTCCAGAATTATTTCGCTATTATTTGAAATGTTCCACCTTCAACACCCTCCCACCAAAAGGGAAAATTTCCCCCAAAATATGACATATAATCTGTGATACTATATCCTAGAATATGTATCCTGGGCTAATTTGTTTCTACGATATATAAATGGAGCCCAACAGATAAAGGAAAACATTTCCCTAATGGATTGGAGAGGCAGCTTCTTCTTTCTCTTTTCCAACATACATCAGGGCTAACACCATCTTTCACATCACCATTTCTTTTCTTTCGCTTTACTTTTTTTTTGGGGGGGGGGAGGGGGTGTGGGGTGTAGTTTTGAACCATTCCTGGTAGTGCACAGGGCTTACTCCTGGATCTGTGCTCAGAAATCACTCTTGGCAGGGTTTGGGGAACCATGTGAGGTACCAGGAATTGAACTCAAGGTTAGAAACATGCAAAGTAAGTGTCCTACCACTGTACTACAGCTTCAGCCCCTTCCTTGGCTTTATATTTTTGCTTTGTTTTGTTTGGGGACCCACACCCAGTGGTTCCCAATGGGGCTACTCCTATACTCAAGGGCCCCTATGGTGCAAGAGATAAAGTTGGTGCTTGGACATGTGCAAGGTAAACATTTAACACTGGTACTATCTCTCCAGTCCCAATTCAACCTTTATCCCCATTCTCTCATACTTTTGTTTTCTTACATAACCCTATGTACCTATCACTGAAAGCATTAAGCCCCAAAATAATCATACCCACTTACCTGATCAAGATTGAAAGGCTGTTAGGGTCTTGGCTCAGGACCTTGTATTGTCCCCTGAGTCTATCACCAGCAGCTATTTTCCTAAACTTCTCAGGGTCCACCACAAAGAGAGCACTGGAGAGAGAAGATCCATCTATTACATACCATTCATACCATGTGTATAAATTTGATTCCAGGGCCGGTGCAGTGGCGCTAGAGGGTAAGGGTGTCTGTCTGCCTTGCCAGCACTAGCCTAGGTACGGACTGCGGTTCGATTCCCTCGGCATCCCATATGGTCCCCCAAGCCAAGGAGCAACTTCTAAGCGCATGAGCCAGGGAGTAACCCCTGAAGCATCACCTAGGTGTGGCCCGAAAGACAAAAACAAAAACAAACAAAAAAAAAAGAAATGTGATTCCACTGAAAAGAAGAATTAGCCAGTAGGCAAGGATTCGCTTCTCTCAGTAGAAAGGGTCCCATGTTGCAGTTCAAAGCAAGAATTGGAAAAAAAAAAAAAAAGAAGAAAAGAAAAGAAAAGAAAAAGAAAAAAGGAAAAAGAGAAAAAGGAGAAAAAAGAAAAGAAAAGAGAAGAAAAAAAGAAAAGAAAAAAGGAGAAAAAGAGGAAAAAAGAAAAAGAAAAAAAAGACTTGGAAGTAACTAAACAAATGAAGCAAGGGGGCCTGAGCAGGTATGGTATTGCTTTGCATATAGCCAATCTGCTTCAATTTCCACCATGTGGTCCCCAAGCACTCAGTACCTTCCAAGCATTGACAGGTGTGGTCCAAAAATGAAAAACAAAAACAAAACAAAAGAGAAAAAAAGAAATGCAACAAACACCTATATTCCTCCACTACTTTGTTACCTTCCTTAGATTTCTTGTCAAAGGAAACAACTGCTGATAAAAGTTTTTCTCTATAGACTGCCATAAAGTCTAGTAGAAAGGTTAAGGATGGGCCCGGAGAGATAGCACAGCGGCGTTTGCCTTGCAAGCAGCCGATCCAGGACCAAAGGTGGTGGGTTCGAATCCGTTGGTCCCATAAATGGTCCCCCGTGCCTGCCAGGAGCTATTTCTGAGCAGACAGCCAGGAGTAACCCCCTGAGCACCGCCAGGTGTGGCCCAAAAACAAAAAACAACAAAAAAAAGAAAGGTTAAGGATAATCAAGCAAGGACAGAACTGTAACCAGGATCACTTGGGGGAGGTGGCAGGAGGCATCCCTAGCACCACCCACATGTTGGAGGTGAGGGCCAGGGGCAACTTGCCACTGAGAAGGCCTGCCCTACAAGTAACAGTTGTGGGACCCCAGGCACAACACAACCAAAACCAAAGCTCATGACCAAGGTGTGGCTACCCTGGAGGCTGGCAACCAGAGGTCAGGGAAGCTAGCATTTGTGGGGGGGACCCCAGAGCACAGTAGCAGAATGCAAGCTTTGCATATATAATGCACAAGAATTGTCACCTCCATCAAAATGAGCACAATATTAAGGAAAACATGTCTTTTGCAAATAAGTAGAAGTACATTGAAGTACTTTTTAAATTAATAATTTATGTTAAATGGTTGTTGGAGTAGGATAGCACAGTGGTAAGGTTGTTTGCCTTCCATGTGGCCAACAGAGGGACTGATGGTGGTTCAAATCCCAGCATTCCAATATGGTCCCCTGAGCCTGCAAGGAGTGACTTTTTGAGTTTATGTAAAATGAGAGTCCAAATGATTTGTGTAAGAATTTTAAAACTCAGGGCTGGAGAGATAGCATAGCAGTAGGGAATTTGCCTTGCATGCTGAAGGATGGTGGTTTGAATCCCAGCATCCCATATGGTCCCCAGAGCCTGCCAGGGGCGATTTCTGAGCATAGAGGACTGTCGGGTGTGACCCAAAAACCAAAAAAAAAAAAAAAAAAAAAAAAAAAGAATTTTAAAACTCTGCAAGCTTATAGAAGTTATAAAAACAGGCACAGAACTGGAAAGAGCTGCATTTCAGTTGTATATTTTATCACTTTAATTGTTGAGCCATATTAATGTACTACTTAGCACAATTTTCTATAGGCAAAACTTTAAAAGAAAAATTAACAACTCCATTGGTGGTAATCCTTTTCAATACCTGATGTGATACTTTCGTCCAGCTAAATGACTGGCCCAGTACCCTGACTTCCAGAACCTGTAGCCATCCATTTCTTTCCGGCTATCACAGAAAGGAGTATAGCCATAAGGGGCCACCATCCAGATTGAAATCTCTGAGCTCTTTCAGGTCTGCTTCGTACAATCTGCAGAAAGAAGATTCTGTTCTTAAACAAATACACACAGCACTTTCCTGAATGAACATCTCCCTGGAAGCACCAGTGGTTAGTGGGCACTTTTTCCCCAGGCCCTCAGCAAACCCCGATTTGATACTGAATATCTCTACTGACCAGTTGCCTGTCCTGCAGAGGAAATAAGAGACTTAATCTAGTGTTTGGCACACAATTTTCTAAGTATTCAAAAAGAATAGAGAATGGCTATTAAGATGATGAATCAAATTGTGAAGAATGATGCCTATCGAGGGGTATGTGTCTATATCAAATCAAGAAAGGATTACTTCAGATTGAGCTTGTCGCACGGACATAAATGAGTGAGCCAGGGCACCTTCTTGAGCTTCCTCTGTACCTATGTCATATCCTCTCCCCTCTGGGGTAAGCAGCAAGAGCTGATGAAAAGTACCACCAAACCCCAGCTTTTAAGTTTTTTAGTCTTTGTTGTAAGTAAACTAAAACTAAACCTGACTAAATAAAAATGCAAAGTCTGGTCAGTAAGTGTAATAAGGCAGTACAGGATAAAACAAACAGGTAGTACATTAAATAAAAACTTTTAAAATAATCACATCTAAGGCAATAACTTTCTGTGTGTTCTAAAAACATGTTAGCTAATTGTGTACTTTTTCCGTAACTAAAGAAAGAAAATCATTTGAGGAAAAGGAGTGTGGTGCCTTGAACATGTGGTTTTTAGGAGCCAGAGTGAGAGCAGAGTGGTAAGGCGTTCGCCTTGCACGCAGCTGACCGGGGACGAACCTGCGTTTGATCCCCGGCATCCCATATGGTCCCCCAAGTTGATCAGGAGTAACTTCTGAGCGAAGAGTCAGGGGTAACCCCTAAGCACCGCCGGGTGTGGCCCCAAAACAAAACAAAACAAAAACAAAAACCACAATATGTGTCCTTAAGCACTTACCTGATCCGCATCCACAAACAGGAACTTGTCCACAACGAGTGGGAAGAGCACGTCCAGGAAGAGGATCTTGTAGCCCCAGATGATGCGCTGCTTCTCCGTCTGCTGATGGAGCCAGCGAGGCCATTTGTACTGAACAAGCTCGTACTGGAAATTGTATTCCTTTGCCATATAAGGGATAAACTCCTTTTTTAACACAGGGAACAATAAGCAATAATTTCAGTTCAGAAAGCCAGTTACCTAAATGTAAGTTAAACACCAGGATCACAGTATAAGCTTAACATATTTACCATAATAGCATAATATATAATCAAGAATTTGGCCCTTACTTTGAACTACAAATCCCTGTGATTCTTTATCATAAAATGACAGAAAACTTGCCCGTTATATGCAACACTTTTTTTTGGTTTTTGGGCCACACCCGGTGGTGCTCAGGGGTTACTCCTGGCTGTCTGCTCAGAAATAGCTCCTGGCAGGCACGGGGGACCATATGGAACACCGGGATTCGAACCAACCACCTTTGGTCCTGGATCGGTTGCTTGCAAGGCAAACACTGCTGTGCTATCTCTCCGGGCCCTATATGCAACATTTTTTGAATCAGGTCAACAATATAACAGTTTTGTCTTCCTGTCTCCCCACATATTGCTTAGTATTAAGGAACTTAAGCTAAAATCTGCATTAAATTTTACAATGATATAGAGCTATAAAAATCATCTGAGTTTTGACTGGGGGGGTCATTCAGCAGTGTTAACTATTGGGGGGGGGGCTACAGCAGTGTTAACTATTATGGCTCTCGGGGCCAAGAAGGTGGCGCTAGAGGTAAGGTGTCTGCCTTGCAAGCGCTAGCGTAGGATGGACCGTGGTTCGATCCCCTGGTTGTCCCATATGGTTCCCCCAAGCCAGGGGCGATTTCTGAGCTCATAACCAGGAGTAACCCCTGTGCGTCAAATGGGTGTGGCCCAAAAACCCAAAAAAAAAAAAAAACTATTATGGCTCTGATGTACAAAGTTACTGCACCTTCATTTCTAAATCCTCTAGACCAGGGGTCTCAAACTTGCAGCCCGTGGGCCGTTTGCGGCTCTCTGTACAACATTTTGTGGCCCTGCCCTAGAGGAATTTTTTTTTGTTTTGTTTTTAGTTTTTGGGTCACAACTCCCAATGTTCAAGGCTTACTACTGACTTTGCACTCAAGGATCACCCCGACTTTGCCTCCTGCGGCCCCCAGGTATATTGAGTTTGAGACCCCTGCTCTAGACCTTCTACCATTATCCTTATATCACTTTTTCACTTCTATCCTCTTACTTTTCCTCTTTTCTAAAACCTCATCCACTCTCCACTAATTAGTAATTTCAGTTTTATAAATCTATGAGTGATATTATCCAGCCTCTGTCTTTCTTTCACTGACTTATTTCAGTTAACATGCTGTTATCTAGATCCATCTACATTGCAATAAACCACAAGAGTGTACATTTCTTATAACTGTGCAATATCCCATATGCACAATTTCTTATTCTACTTTTCTGCTGCTGGGCTTACTTTGGTTCCAGATCATGGCTACTAGACTGAGCATGGCAAACAATATAGGTGTGTAGAGATCTTTTCAAGTTAATATATTTGTCTGAGGGGCGGTAAACAGAGACTCCTCAAATAAGGGGCCAGTGAGTCATAAAAAAGCTCTATTTATACTTTGTAAAGAAAGCATTCCATAGGCCTCTGGACAACTATTCAGTGCGTGCACGCATTTAAGGAAAATGAATTAGGTCTAAATTGAATTAACATTTCTTGAAATCGATGTTAAGCTAGTTCTAGCCCATGAATAACAAAGAAAACCCAAATACTTTGAACAAATGTACTACCCTTAAATCTTTCCAATTTTAACTACAAGTTAAAACTTCAGAAAACCAAAAGTGAATTACTTATCTAGGAGTCTACTGAGGAAATTCTACAGAAGGACAGAGAATGAAAATCCTCCCATTCAGATAAGAAGTCTCAACTGGGGGCTGGGCGGTGGCACTAAAGGTAAGGTGCCTGCCTTGCCTGCGCTAGCCTTGGACGGACTGCGGTTCGATCCCCCAGTGTCCCATATGGTCCCCCAAGCCAGGAGCAACTTTTGAGCACATAGCCAGGAGTAACCCCTGAGCGTTACTGGGTGTGACCCAAAAACCAAAAAAATAAAAAAATAAAATAAAGAAGTCTCAACTGATAAGCAAAGAAAACTTCCCAAGTATTTAGAAGAGATGAATCTATACCTGATCAGGTATAGATTTCTCTCCCTGGAAACCAGCAGGAGCATTAAGTTAATCTAGAGCAGAGTACATTCTAGAAAAGTAGGAATGTCACTCCATCAAAACTATGCACCTAAGATACAGGACTCTCCTGGCTATGGTCATCCAAGCTTCATCACATGTCATAAACTTGCATAAGTTTTCCAACTATTCCCCCAAACAGACCAATATAAAAGAATAACTAACGATGATATGTGCTATTTGCGTTGAGGTATCCAAATAGAAAGGAGAAAAATTCATTATATTGTTTTATATATAGTTATATATGTATTTATATAGTTATATTATATAATATATACATATTTTCTTAACAAGAATATTTTCCTTTTCCCTAAGGGGGACATAACCTTGAAAAGTGGGGGACAAATAATTCTTCAAGAACCAGAATTTCACAGGAGTCCTTGGTATTCTTCAGCACTGAGAGCATCATAATGCTGCAAACAAAGAACAAGTAAAAATTGACACTCAGAGAGCTTTGAAATCCCAATTACGACAGTCAACAGGTGGCCCTAAATACCTCCTCTTCAGGGACATCAGCTAACTGCTGGTGCAGTGAATTAAGCAAAAAGGATCCCTAGTAACAGATAAGTATATGGATTTCTTCTATGGGATGGGAAAAGGTGTTTCTCACCTAAAAAACTGGTATACAGTTTATATAAATATTTTCATGATGTTACTTTTTAACAAGCTGGTTCATGCATTGATGATATACTATGGTTCAGATGATTACTGAATCACTCTAAAAAGAAAACCTATAAAGTCACAGTGGCTGTACGTAACCCAGGCAAGTCTCGTCAGGGCAAAAGGGCAGAGGCAAAGGGGTGGCCAGTGGGGACAGCATCTAGATTCCTGACTTCATTTCTATAACCAATTCAAACAAATATGAAGTCAAGGAATTTTATAAAGATTTCTATTGGACACTGATATCTGGCATCATAGTATTATTTTTTAGGATACAGCAGACAAAATACAAGTAAGAAAAATGTTGTCCATTATTATCTGTATTTGTCAGGAAAATTAAAAGTAATGAGAGTCCTGGCTATAAGCAAATTGTTTCTGAAGCAGAGGGCTCATCCTCAGAGCACAAGTTCCCAAAACCTCTTGACCCCAGGTGACAACAGCATTGCTAGTAGGTGACCTCATTCCTCTTATCCTGCCTGTGAAACGGGCACTCTGGGATGACTCGAGGATCCTCTGGGCTCTAGAGTCCGGTGAATCTTTTGAGGACAGGGCCCCTGTCTGCCTCCTAACTGTTTAATAATTGAGGAGCAATCAAACTCCAACGTTTGTGAGTGCAGAGATAGTAAAAGACTTATAGTATAGTAATATGTCCAATGTAGTTTGATATCCTAAGTCTGACCAGATCAAAACTAATACAATTATTAATGATAACTTAGTCAATTCTCAGAGCATTTCAAGTGAAATGAACAGGATCCCTACAAATTTTCTCTTCACCCTGTGACAAATTCATTCATCTATGCTGAAATATCAATGGGACTAACCGAAGAAATCTTTCGTAGAGATGACCTATGCAACAGAGAAGATATTAATTATGTCATCTTTATCTTGTTTAACATCCTCAGTTTTTCTGTCCTCCTGAAAAACTCCTGAAATAAAAAGAAAAAAAAAACCTGAACACCCTGATGGACATACGGCCCTTAGGGAGAGAATTAAAAGATTAAAAGATTAGCAGTCCCAAGAGGATACACAGGGAAGCACAAAGCTTCCCTCTGCATCGTGGAAAGGGGGAACAAGGTCAGTGAAAGAATCCCCTGGGGTGACAGAAGGGACCCAGAAGCTTTAGGAACAGAACCAACACAGGCTGCGTGGCCACCAATTGGGCAACTATCAAGCAACTATCCAAAGAGTAGGTCCAAACCAGTAATAGGTTAAGAACTAAGGAACTGAAGTTAACAGTGACCAGGAGGAACCAAGAGTTAAGTCATGACGAAAAATACTCAAGTGCCATTATGTCTGCATGAAGCAGAACCAAAAGGCCAAGACAGGATTGTTTATATTTATATAGAGGAAAGATGCCACTGACATCTTTCAATTTCTCTTAAAAGTATTAATTTTTGGGACCCGGAGAGATAGCACAGCAGTGTTTGCCCTGCAAGCAGCCGATCCAGGACCAAAGGTGGTTGGTTCGAATCCCGTTGTCCCATATGGTCCCCCGTGCCTGCCAGGAGCTATTTCTGAGCAGGCAGCCAGGAGTAACCCCTGAGCAACGCCGGGTTGGCCCAAAAACAAAACAAAACAAAACAAAAAAAAAGTCTTAATTTTTAAAATGATGCCAGTTTACCATTTGAAAGAGTCCCAAAATCCAGACTCATTTCATTAGTTCCATCACTCAGCAAGTCTTCATTCACCATGTCTGCCTTCTTCTGAACCTGCAATCATATGTAATGTAATGTATCTTATTTTTCTTATTAAATTGATTCTTAAAGCTATACATACATACATACATACATACATACATACATACAAACACAGACATACACAAAGGAGAAACGTCTCCATAAGTACATCCTAGATCATGATCTGTATGTCAACGGAAGTATCTTCATCTTGGCATTGGACAATAATAATTTGTCAGCATAAAAAATGGAAAAATCCCTCATATTACAACTGCTCAGAGGACAACAGCCTATTGACTCTGAAAATAAATAAGCATGAAAAAAAAGCCAATTCTGTGAGTTGGCTATGTCAGGAATGAAATCACGTACATGTCATAGCCTTGTTTCAGAGTTAAATCTGTATTTCTTTTTTATCTTTGGTAACAGACCATTTCCTGCTTAACTACATATACCTCCGGCTTGAATTTAGAACTTTTATATAAATTTAGATATTAAAAATTAAATAGTGTTGGAAACAAACAGCAACAATTTGCTCTCCGTCCGGGTTTCCCCTGCCTCTCACCACCTAACAGGTGATATGAAACCAGAAGACGCTGCCATGACACCATGAGTTCAACATAGAATCTGTTGCAAAAACCAAGATCTCTAATTACAGGAAGCCTGACTGCGACAAACAATGACTGAGAAGAACTTTTCCTGGATCATGAAGACTTTGGGGATTAGACAATTTAGTGTACCTGAAGCCTGTCGTTTGCGTTATGGCTTCATGTCTAGGGACACCCTGTTTTTTAGGCCAAAAGTTTTTTTCTTTCTATTTTCCCCAACTTTTGCTGCACCTATAGAAACTGTCACCCCTTTTTATCTTTCGAGATGGGGGGCTCCCACCTTTTTCATAGAACCTTAAGGATACAAATTACTTTTTTTTACCTCTTATTTCTGCATTTTTCTATTAAAATTAAGAGGGGGGGAGAAAAAAAGGAGGGGTCCAGGGGCTAAGTGGTTGGGTCTCAGGTACATAAAAGATAAAAAAGGACAGAACTAAATATCAAGCCAAAGTCAACAACAATGAGAATCAAGAGACCCAAACTATAGCAATCTAAACTTAAAGATGGGCCTTTTATAATGGCAGGCCAGGAAGTGAAGGGTGTTGTATAGGATGCACTTTATGTTCAGTGGTGGAGGAAGTTGATACTGTGGTAGGGAATGACCTGATTTGTTGTATATCTAAAATACAACTATGAAAGAACTTTGTAAATCACAATGGGTTTCGATAAAATAAACATTAAAAAAAAAATCAGATATTGTAGTTGTAATTTTCACTGGCTTTTTCTCCTAGTCCTAAGAATAAAATGTACATCAATAGAGTGAACTGTTTCTACATAGAACAATAGGGTGCCGAATCAGAACACTAAAATCAAGTGAGACTCATAGTTTTTCTTTGTTTTGGAGGAATACCTGTCTGGTATTCCATAATACTTTCTGGCTCTGTACTTGGAAATTCACTCCTGGTGGGATTCTGGGGACAATATGTGTGTCAGGGACTAAACCCTGGTCAGATGTATGCAAGGCAGATAAGCTCCTGACCCATTCATTATACTTTCTCTCCAGCTCTGAAGCTAGTTACATATAAATTACCCCACCAAACAAGCGGAAGGAAGTTAGACTCTTATTTCAAAAGACTCAATTTTAGCATTTAAATCAATTTCCAATGAATGAAAATGAAAATCTGGGGCTGGTGTATTAATTTTCTGCTCATCTTTGTGAGCAAAACATTAAGAGCATTGCATAAAGTTAAGGTATATAATGTTATGCTTTGATATGGGATTGATATATTATGTAAATGATTACAAAATAATATTTCTGGAACAAAATGTTTTTCCCCCC
>NC_064849.1:15055122-15167622 GCF_024139225.1 Suncus etruscus
AGGCAACCTCCTATACTGTCTCTCCAGCATGAATTTGTTGGTTTATAACAATAACCAACTAGCTGAATGATGTGTTAAAATGAAATGCTGTTATCTGAAGTGTCTTACACTGCACACTCATGGGGGACAGCGTTGGGAGCTGAAGCTGGGGCTTAGTGGTGAGATGTCCACTTTGTTGAGGTCATGTAAAGACAAACTTATAGAGAATTTTTTATGAAGATTGTTGTAGATTGAGTTGATGTATTAATAAAAGATTTTTACTACTGGTAACACATGTTTACTACGCTCAGAAATCATTCTACATGAGGCGTTCACTCAGGGTTTGCTCTATTATGACTCCTAGCAAAATACTGGCCACCTGCAAAACATGCCTCTGGGGATAGGAAGAAAGCCCAGAATAGAGTGCGAAATGCATCCAGTCCCTGGCGCCAAGTTGCCTTTACTTCCTGGCTAGTCCAGCACCACGTGGCTAGACCTTAACACTGGTACTGCTAAGCCCAAGCCAAGTGTTGCTGGGAGAGGGCCCCAAAAATGACTCTTATTTTGGGGCCACACCCAGTGACGCTCAGGGGTCACTCTTGGCTCTGTGCTCAGAAATCACTCCTGACAGGCTCGGGGGACTATCTGGGATGCTGGGGGTTGAACCTGGGTTTGTGAAGGCAAATACCCTACTGCTGTGCTATCACTCAAGTCAGACTCTGAGATCTGGAATAGTGCAAATCAAAGTCTCTGTCACTGACTGCAGGCACTGAGCATGATCTACACAGCACTGCCACATCTCCAAGAGCTCCTGTTACCACCAGTGAGAGGGAATAAACAGATAAAAGCATGAACTAAATTTAGTTGTAGGGCCAGCGCGGTGGTACAAGCGGTAAGGCTTTTGCCTTGCCTGTGGTAGCCTAGGACAGACTGTGGTTCAATTCCCCTGTGTCCCATATGGTCCCCCAAGCCAGGAGCAATTTCTGAACGCACAGCCAGGAGTGGCCCCTGTGCGTCATCGGGTGTGGCCAACCCCCCCCCCCCCCAATTCAGTTGGAGAAGAGGTAGAATAAGTAGGTGTAGTAGATGATGTGAGGTTGGTTTTATGTTGAAACATTTTAAAGCCTGGAGGTTAGAGTGATAGCACAGCAATAGGTCATTTTCCTTTCACTTGGCCGACCAGGACAGATCAGGGATTGATTCCTGGTGTCCCAGTGGTCCCCCGAGCCTGCCAGGTGCGATTTCTGAGTGCAGAGCCAGGAGTATCCTCTGAGTGCTGCTGGGTGTGGCCTAAAAACCTAAATAAATAATGTTTTTTTTTAAAAGGAAACATTTTGGGCCCGGAGAGATAGCACAGCGGCGTTTGCCTTGCAAGCAGCCGATCCAGGACCAAAGGTGGTTGGTTTGAATCCCGGTGTCCCATATGGTCCCCCGTGCCTGCCAGGAGCTATTTCTGAGCAGACAGCCAGGAGTAACCCCTGAGCAACGCTGGGTGTGGCCCCCCCCCCAAAAAGAAACATTTTATTTATTTATTTATTTATTTGGTTTTGGGTCACACCTGGCAGTGCTCTACGCTCAGAAATCATTGGGGGAGGGGGCGGAGAGATAGCATGGAAGTAAGGCGTTTGCCTTTCATTTTGAAGGATGTTGGTTCGAATCCCAGCATCCTATATGGTCCCTATATGGCGATTTCTGAGCATAGAGCCAGGAGTAACCTCTGAGCGCTGCCGGTTGTGACCCAAAAACCAAAAAAAGAAAGAAAAGAAAATTGTTCCTGGCAGGCTAGGGGGACCATATGGGATGCCAGGCTTTGAACCACCGTTCTGCATTCAAGGCAAATGCCCTACCTCCATGCTATCTCTCCAGCCCCAATAAATAATTTACAGCCAAGTATTGGATTCATTGTACTGTTCTATTTTTCACAGTTTTCAAAGATTTAAATGTATGGAATACTTTTTTTTTTGTTCCAGCCTGAATGGATATATTTTTACTTAAAAGGTTTTTTTTCGGGGGGTGAGGGTCACACCCAGCAGTTCTTCTAGACTACTCCTGGAACTGCTGGTGCTTGGGGGGTCATATGTGATGCAGGGGATCAAAGCTGGGTTGACTATAGGCAAAGAAAGCACCTCCCCTGCTGTACTACCTTTCTAACCTGGAATACATTTTTGAAGATATGCTTTCTAGGGGCCAAAGAGAAGAGTACAGTGGGTAAGCCACTTTCCTTGAATGTGGCAGTCTTGGGTTCAGCCCTGGCACCCCATTTGATCTAACAGAGCCAGTCAGAATTGAACCCTGAGTGCTGCCAGTTGTGTTCCAGTAAGCAAAACCCAACAAGACATGCTTTTTTATTTTGTTTTTGTTTTTGGTTTTTGGGTCACACCCAGCAGCGGCGCTCAGGGGTTATGTCTGACTCTGTGCTCAGAAATCGCTCCTGGCAGGCTCGGGGGACCTTACGGGATGTCAGGATTCGAACCACTGTCCTGCGTGCAAGGCAAATGCCTTACTTCCATGCTATCTCTCTGACCCCTCCAAGGCATGGTGATGCTCAGGGGACCCCAAAGTGCTATGGACCAAACCCAGATCTTCCACATGTGAAGCGTGTTCTCAACCCCGAGCTGTCTCCCTGGTCCCTTCTTATAAATCTTTGATGGTGAAAGTACCTATTTTTAGTCATAAATTGAGATTATTGACTGAGCTGGTTGCTGAGTAGTCTCCAGAGAAATGCTTGAGACTTAAGAGTCATAAGACTTGAGTTCATTCTATTTATTGATTTCAAATCATTAGTAGGATATGAAGGACATGTTCAGTGTAATCACTTGGTTTCAGGCCTGTCCATTCCCCACTGCAGATCATAAATGTAAGTTACACAGGCTCAGTGTCTTCTAGAATTAGTTCATCTACCTTTGTTGTGGTTTGGAAATCTCTCTTGAGGGCTGTTTCTCTAGTCTGGTAGTTGGTAACACCCTGTAAAGAGTACTTGAATTGTTGGGACCTGGGAGAGATTATAGCACATAGGACATTTGCTTGGTAGTGGCCAACAACCTGGTTTAGTCCCTGGCACCCCATATGTACCCCTCCCTCGAGCCCAGCCAGAAGTGATCTCTTAGTATGCCCTAAGCACTGTTAAGTTTGGCTCATTCCCCCCCCCCCCCAGAAAACAACTACCCACTTGAGTTGCTTTTCCTGTAAATGTTCTTTGATGAGAATTCGAAGGGCTTTGTTTATTCCCCTAGTCTTCCCTTTATGTTGTGATGACTGGGAGTTGTACAACCCACTGCAGTTATGTATGTGAGCTTGGTTCCTGTGCCAGGGAGAGTGCATACCATGCTGTGGTGCTGGGGATCCCATGATAGATGATAGTCCCTTGCTTGGTGTGTATGGGGCAGTGCTGGGGCTCAGAATGCTTAGGCATGTTGCTGGTGAGCTTTTTATGGGCCCCAAGATTTTTTTGTGGTGGGCACACCCAAGGGCACTCAGGGATTACTCCTGGCAGGCTTGGTGGGCCATGTGGGATGCTGGAGATTGAACCCATGTCATCTGTGTGCTAGGCAAATGCCCCACCTGCTGAGTTACTACTCTCTGCCCCAACTTTCTTTTTTTTTTTTTTTTTTTTTTGGTTTTTGGGTCACATCTGGTGGTGCTCAGGGGTTACTCCTGGCTGTCTGCTCAGAAATAGCTCCTGGCAGGCACGGGGGACCATATGGGACACCAGGATTCGAACCAACCACCTTTGGTCCTGGATCAGCTGCTTGCAAGGCAAATGCGGCTGTGCTATCTCTCTGCTGCCCCAACTTTCAATTTTAAGTCTGAACTTAGTACTGCTTCTTTGAATGCTGACTTGCTTGGGGCAGATCCTCAAGGCCCTATTTACCTTGTTATGTTCTCCCTGTGGGAGAGAGAATAATGGGGTGATGCGCTTGCCTTGCACACTGCTGATCTGGATTCTATCCTATCACTGTATATGGATATGGTGCTCCAAGTGCCATCAAGAGTAAATCAGCACAGCCAGGGCAGCACCAGCTCTTGCCTGTCCTCTTTTTCCTGACTTCCTCCCCCCCCAACCCCCCACCACCCCCCACCCCCCGCAAAGAGAAAAAGAAAAAAAATGTAGCATTGCAGGGAAGATAGTTAAAGGACTAGAGCCCATGGTGTTGGCTCAGTATTAATATGCCTGAGTTCTGAATACTGCCATTTGTGTGTGTCCCCCGCCCAATTTAAATATCAAACTTTTTTTTTTTTTTTTTGGTTTTTGGGCCACACCCGGTAACGCTCAGGGGTTACTCCTGGCTATGTGCTCAGAAGTTGCTCCTGGCTTGGGGGACCATATGGGACACCGGGGGATCGAACCGCGGTCCGTCCAAGGCTAGCGCAGGCAAGGCAGGCACCTTACCTTTAGCGCCACCGCCCGGCCCTAAATATCAAACTCTTTAAGGCCAGGGATGTTACTTACTGGCAGAGCAATTACATGTCATGTCTGAAGCCCTGGGTTCAGTTCTTAGAACAGCAAAAACAAAACAATAACAAATGTGGAATAAAATCCTAGTTCCCTAGCTATAGTTCTCATGTTTTATTGAACTTGAATCATTAGTCCCCTGCCCACATTTATGCACAAAGTAGAAAATTTAGAGTTTAGATGCCAGGGCCAAGAGAACCTTGGTGAATTAGATTCAGCACATCCTTTGGATTCAGGCAACCTGGGTTTGAAGCACTGCATGGTTCCCTGAATATTGCTGGGAATGACCTGAAAGCTTGGATCCAGATATACTGAGTTTGGCTGGTTGTGACTCCAAAACTTAAAAGCATAGAGGCAAGTTGCATTCATAGAAGATTCTGGTAACAGTGATTGATGTTGCTTATTTTCATTGTGATTGGCTGAGATGTTGGATTTGGGCTTAGACCTAAGTTTTGAGGGGCAGGGAAGAGAATGGATAGTGTGTGTGCACATAGCAAGATTCTATAGACATTTTTTTTTGGGGGGGGGGCTACATCTGATGGTGCTCAGGACTAACTTCTGGCTCAGGACTGAGGGATCACTCCTGGCAGGGGTTGGAGACCATACAGGGTACCGGCTATCAGGATCAGTTTTTCCACTCTCAAGATAAAACCCTTCCCTTCTCTGGTCTTATGCTTGTTCTCAACCAGGCAGTAACATTTAGAATCATTGGAATCTAATTTTTGGCAGTTTTATTATATCAGGACTTTCTCAAAAAGTAACCCTTGTGTCAAGCTGGACTTTGGGTGGTATTCAATGTTCTTTGACTATACAGACAACCTCCAGCACAGTAAGAGTTGCTCTTGTTGTATATTTTGTGTAAATCAGCATATATCAAGGACATAGAGAAAGGATGTTTGAAATTTGAGGAACTAGGGTGAGTTCAGTGGTTCAGCCACCACCTTGCAGGTTATGTGTCCTTTCATTCAGTATGCTGAGTGTGATCCCTATAGCTCTGCCTTTTGGAATCCCCAGGGCTATACCAGAGTGCAGTCTCCAGCTCACCACAGCCAAGAGTTTGCAGGCTCTGGTAAGCACAGTAAACAAACTTTGCTTAAAATCTGCAACCAAAGGTTTGACCCCTGTTCATCACAGTAAAGGGAAGGAGAAAGGACATTTGAAATTCTAGATCAACTTTAAGTGACAGGTTGTTTTGTAGAAGTAAAGTGAGGGGCCAGAGAGATAGGATAGCAAGTCAGGACCGAAACCAAAACAAAGCAAAAAAGAAAAAAAAGAAAGAAAGAATGGCATTGTAGCTATTTTTTTTTAAGGACAGTTCTAGGGACTGGAGTGATCCTGCAGGAGTAGGGTGCTTGCCTTGCATGTAGCTAACCCAGGTTTGATCTTCCCAATTGGTCTGGAGCACCTCAAAGAGAGATTTCTGAGTGCAAAGCAAGAGTAACCCTTCAGCAACAGCGTATGGCCCAACTCTCTTACCCCCAAAGAACATTTTAAAAAGGCATTTTGTGTTAGATATTTATAAATACATAGGCATGAGAAAAATACATAGTATTCTCACATTAGCAGAAATTTATAGACTGTTGTTATGTGCTTTACATACATTTACTTTTTTTTTTTTTTTTGGTTTTTGGGTCACACTTGGCAGCGCTCAGGGGTTACTCCTGGCTTTATGTTCAGAAATTGCTCCTGGCAGGCTCAGGGGACCATATGGGATGCCGGGATTCGAACCACCAACCTTCTGTATGCAAGGCAAACGCCTTACCTCCATGCTATCTCTCCAGCCTCTACTTTTTTTTTTGGTACTCAGGGGTTACACCTGGCTTTGCACTCAGGAAGCACTATCGGTGGGCTTGGGGCCCATATGATTGTCTGGGATTAAATTTGGTTGCTATCTCTCCGGCCCCATAGCTACACATTTTTACCTTTGTTTTTTGTTTGTTTTGTTTTTTTTATATATTTTTTTGGTTTTTCGGGCCACACCCGTTTGATGCTCAGGGGTTACTCCTGGCTAAGCACTCAGAAATTGCCGCTGGCTTGGGGGGACCATATGGGACGCTGGGGGATCAAACCGAGGTCCTTCCTTGGCTAGCGCTTGCAAGGCAGACACCTTACCTCTAGTGCCACCTCGCCGGCCCCTACCTTAGTTTGTTTTTTAGGTTGGGGGTGATCACCGCATTCTGTGGTGCTCAAGCTATTTCTGGCTCATGGTACAGTAGTGACCCCTGGTGATGCTCTGTGGACCATATTTAGTGTTGGAGATTAGGATCTAGGTCAAGGTCAAAGCTCTGGCATTCAAGGCAACTAAGTGCCTTAAGTCCTTTACGGTCTCTCTGACCCACTGAGGTTTTTTTTTTTGGGGGGGGGGGCACATCCAGCAACACTCGGGTCACTCCTGGCTCTGCACTCAGAAATTGCTCCTGGGGGCCGGGCGGTGGCGCTGGAGGTAAGGTGCCTGCCTTACCTGCGCTAGCCTAGGAGACGGACCGCGGTTCGATCCCCCGGCGTCCCATATGGTCCCCCAAGCCAGGAGCGACTTCTGAGCGCATAGCCAGGAGTAACCCCTGAGCGTTACCGGGTGTGGCCCAAAAACCAAAAAAAAAAAAAAAAAAAAAAAAAAAAAAAAAAAAAAAAAAAAAAAAAAAAAAGAAATTGCTCCTGGCAGACTCGGGTGATCATATGGGATGCTGGGAATCGAACCACCGTCCTTCTGAATGTAAGGCAAATGCCCTACCGGTATGCTATTGCTCTGGCCTCTCATTGAGCCTTTTTAAGAGAAAATAATAAGATTCTCTTTTATTCTCCGCAGTTAGGAGTCTCTGATTTTCTTGTCCTTCTGGTCTGATGCCACATTTTGTTGAGGGGCACTGCATCTGTGGTCCAGCTATGACAGGGTAAATATGGCTACCTCACAAAAGGACTGTGAAGTGTGGCCCATTTGTGTGAATAAAGTTTTTCTAGTCGGTTGTAGCTTTCTCCAGTGGCTCTTGAGAGGGTGGAAGGATGTATAGAAATGGGATAGATTTCAGAGGCAAACCAAAGAAAATGAGTAAGGTATTGAAACACAACAAGAATGAGGACAGAACCAAGGGAGCCTTGTGCTAGACGGTTTCTTTTTTTGTGGGTGGTTGAGTTTTGGGCCCCCAAAAACTCAATGTTCAGGAGTTATTCCAGATCTGCACTCAGAAATTACCCCTGGCAGTGCTCAGAGGACAATGTGGAATGCCAGGGTTCAAACCCAGGCCAATTGCTGTACTGTTTCTCCAGCCCAAGGTTGCTCTATTTAGGGTGGTAGTGCTCTGCTTCTCCTCTTCACAGGGTTCGGGGCTCGGATGGCTCCAATAGATTTAGGTTAGTGATGAAAAAAGTGCTGAGAGGATGTGGTTAGCAAAGGAAAACATGAACGTTCCTCTGGGGTTCTTTTAAAAATAGATAGTTCAATTTGCAGCCTCTGAAATGGTAAAGAAAGCAATCTGGTGAAGGCCTGACAGCCGAGGGCAATCTTGCAGCCAATCTTGAAATGACCTCATCCAACTCTAGGCTGGCTGCCCTGGGGAGTCCATGCCAGAAGGACTTGATGTCCCTATGCATGGTTACTGTGAGCTTTAGGAAAATAGCAAAGAGTTCCCTTTCAGGAAGAGATTGGAGATCCTTGGTCTGGAACTCCGGTGCCTTCCAGTGCTGCCGAGCGGCGTGCTCCTGAGAGCAGAGTAAGGAAGAGAATGGGATGTCTCCCTTTTGATTTGTTTCTCTTTGTAACCATTTGATTTAATGCTTACATTATTATTTTTTTTCTCTTCGGTTTAGGGTTCTGCAGCATTCCAGACCTCGAATACTGAATCAGGATGGGAAAAAGACGTTGTGTTCCTCCACTCGAGCCCAAGTTGGCAGCAGGCTGTTGTGGAGTCAAGAAGCCCAAACTATCTGGAAGTGGAACGCACAGTCACGGCAACCAGTCTACAACTGTCCCCGGCTCTAGTTCAGGACCTCTTCAAAACCACCAGCATGTGGATGGCAGCAGTGGTCGGGAGAATGTGTCGGACTTAACTCTGGGACCTGGAAACTCTCCCATTACCCGAATGAATCCCGCATCGGGAGCGCTGAGCCCTCTCCCTCGGCCCAATGGAACTGCCAACACCACCAAGAACCTGGTGGTGACTGCAGAGATGTGCTGCTACTGCTTTGATGTCCTCTACTGTCACCTCTATGGCTTCCCACAACCACGACTCCCTAGATTCACCAATGACCCCTAGTGAGTAATTCATTTTGGGGTCAGGACAGTGTTGTCTCACTTCAGGGGTTCTCCTGAGGATTTCTGCTGCTTAGCAGAGTCTAACAGCACTGGGCACAAAGCTCAGCAGTGAGGTGGTGAGAATATCCACATGGTATCTGGAATATTCAGTAGATCCATTAATGGAGGTGGAACGGAGCTTATATTTAGAGGAGGTAAAAGTTTGCTCTAATCTAATAACTCAGAAATCAGGAGAATGTTGTTCTTGGATTGGTGGTGATGTCACTTTTTTTTTTTTTTTTAATTTTTGGGCCATACCTGGTGGTATTAAGGAGTTACTCCTGGCTCAGAGCTCAGAAATCACTGCTGGCAGGCTTTGGGGACCATAAGGGATGCCAGGAATTTAGGCTAGGTTGGTCATATACAAGGCAAATGCTCAGCCTGTAGTGCTATTGCTCTGGACCTGTCACAATATTTTTTCTGTTTGTTTTTGGACTGCACCTAGCAGTGCTCAGCACTTACTTTTTTTTGGGGGGAAGGGGGAAGGTGAAGGGCACACCTGGCAGTGCACAGGGGTTACTCTTAGCTCTGTGCTCAGAAATCGCTCCTGGCAGGCTCGGGGGACTAGGCTCGGGATGCTGGAAATCGAACCTGGATCTGTCCTGGATTGGCCATGTGCAAGGCAAACACCCTACCGCTGTGCTATCTCTCCAGCCCCAGCACTTACTTTTGACTGTTTGCTCTGAGATCACCCTTAGTAGGGTTCAAGGATCATATGTAGTACTGGGGTTTGAACTAGAATCAGTAGCATGTACGGCAAGAGTCTTAATTCCTATACTGTTCCCCAGATTACTTACTCTTTTTTTTTGGGGGGGGGGTCACACCCGGCGGTGCTCAGGGATTACTCCTGGCTGTCTGCTCAGAAATAGCTCCTGGCAGGCAGGGGGGACCCTATGGGACACGGGATTCGAACCAACCACCTTTGGTCCATGCTTGCAAGGCAAACGCCGCTGTGCTATCTCTCCGGGCCCAGATTACTTACTCTTTTTTTTGTGTGTGTGGTTTTTGGGTCACACCCGGCAGTGCTCAGGGGTTATTTCTGGCTCCAGGCTCAGAAATTGCTCCTGGCAGGCACAGGGGACCATATGGGGCCCCGGGATTCGAACTGATGACCTCCTGCATGAAAGGCAAACGCCTTACCTGCATGCTATCTCTCAGGCCCCAGATTACTTACTCTTTTTTTTTTTTTTTTTTTTTTTGGTTTTTTGGGCCACACCTGGTAACACTCAGGGGTTACTCCTGGCTATGCGCTCAGAAGTTGCTCCTGGCTTGGGGGACCATATGGGACGCCGGGGGATCGAACTGTGGTCCGTTCAAGGCTAGCGCAGGCAAGGCAGGCACCTTACCTCTTGCGCCACCGCCCGGCCCCCAGATTACTTACTCTTAAATGGAGATGTCACACCATTGTGGATCCCAGTATTTGAAATCTAAGGGAATTGGAAGTGACTGAGTCAGGTTGGAATTTAGAGGCTTGTTTCCTGATACTTTGATACTCACCTAAGGGTCCTCTTTGTTCCTTGGTAGTCTGGGTAATCCCATAGGGATTTTGGGCACAGATCAAAATGTTAGAATCTGGGGGACGAGTTCAGTAGACTGGGGTACATGCTTTGCCTGAAGGAGATTTAGGTTGAGCCTTGCACAAGGTGATCCCTTTAGCACTTAACCAGGAGTAGCCCTAGGTACTACTAGATGTAGACCAGAAAACAAAACAAAGCTAGCCAGGGAGCTAGCTAGAAGGACTGGAGTGAATACTTCGCATGTAGGACATCTGGGTTCAAGCTCAGGCTCCAGTTGGTCCCCTGAGCATTGAGCTATAAGCAGCCCTCAGCACTGCTGGGTGTTGCCCAAAGGCCTCTTCCTCTACTTCCCTTCTACCCAAGGAGCAGAATTAGCTTTTCTGTTTTTAGTTTGGAAGTGTTATTTGTTCCGATTCCTTAAGGTGTCTGTGACTTAAGATTCTGCACAAAGCATGACATGTGAAGTAAGGATACTCGTGCCAGTATTTCCTCAAAATATTTGAATCAGAGAGAGCTATGAGCTGATTCTATGGGGCACTGCTGTGTCTGATATTTGTTTCTAGGAGTTGATTTTGGAGCACTCGTTGACCTGAGATCGTTCATTTCTCTCTTTTTTTTTTTTGTTTTTGTTTTTGTTTTTGTTTTTGGGCGACACCCGGCGGTGCTCAGGGGTTATTCCTGGCCGTCTGCTCAGAAATAGCTCCTGGCAGGCACAGGGGACCATATGGGACACTGGGATTCGAACCAACCACCTTTGGTCCTGGATCGGCTGCTTGCAAGGCAAATGCCGCTGTGCTATCTCTCCGGGCCCGAGATCGTTCATTTCTCAACTGTAAATGCCATTCTAAGGCAGTGCCTGGCCCTGCTGGGTCATTGTTCTTGGAATTTTTGTTTGTTTTGGGGCCATACCTGGTTGTGCTCAGAAATTACTCCTGGCTCTGCACTCAGAAATGACTCCTGGTGGACTCGGGAGACCATATGGGATGCCAGAGATTGAATGCAGGTCTGCTGCGTGCAAAGCAAATGCTCTGTGAGCTCAGGCCCTAAGTTTTTTTTTTGCTGTGCTATCTCTCCGGGCCCAAGTTTTTTTTTTTTTTTTCGGCCACACCTGACTCTGCGCTCAGAAATTGCTCCTGGCTTGGTGGACCATATGGGACTTCTGGGTCAGCCGTGGACAAGGCAAATGCCCTATCATTGTGCTATCACTCGGGCCCCAGGCCCTAACTTCTTGGAATGTTTTGACAGACCACACACCAGAGTTGAATAGTGTATGCTGTAAACTGGTTAGGGGGACTTTATTGTCTATTATTAGAGGAGAGAAAATGTAGAGGGATAATGTGATTTTTTTTTGCTGCTGTTTTTGGTTTTTGGGTCACACCTGGAAGTACTCAGGTTATTCCTGGCTCCGTGTTTAGAAATTGTTCCTGGCAGGCTTGGTGGACCATATGGGTTGCCAGGGATTGAACCCAGATCTGTCCTGGGTTGTCTGTATGCAAGGCAAATGCCCTTCTGCTGTGCTATTACTCTGGCCCTGATTTTTATTTTTATTTTATCTTTTCATATTTTTAATTACTCCTCATTTTTTTTTTTTTTGGTTTTTGGGCCACACCCGGTAACGCTCAGGGGTTATTCCTGGCTATGTGCTCAGAAGTCGCTCCTGGCTTGGGGGACCATATGGGACGCCGGGGGATCGAACCGCGGTCCGTCCATCCAAGGCTAGCGCAGGCAAGGCAGGCACCTTACCTTTAGCGCCACCGCCCGGCCCCTACTCCTCATTTTTTAAAGTAGTTTAGTTATTTTATTAGTTGATTGGTTTTTGGGCCACACCTGGCAATGCGCAGGGGTTACTCCTGGCTCTGTGCTCAGAAATCGCTCCTGGTAAGCTCAAGGGACCACATGGGGTGCCAGGAATCCAACCAGCTTTGTCCTAGGTCGGCTGAATGCAAGGCAAATGCCCTACTGCTGTGCTATCTCTCCGACCCCACTCCTCATCATTTTAATCATTCCGAGGCTTGGGGTCCATATGGGACACTGAGAGATCAAACCACGGTGCATCCTAAGCTAGCTCGGGCAAGGCAGATACCTTACTGCTTGCGCCACTGCACCGGCCCCTGATTGTTATTTTTTTTTTCTTGTTTTTATTTTTATTTATTTTTATTTTTTTATTTTTTTTTGGTTTTTGGGCCACACCTGGCGGTGCTCAGGGGTTACTCCTGGCTATCTGCTCAGAAATAGCTCCTGGCAGGCACAGGGGACCATATGGGACACCGGGATTCGAACCAACAACCTTTGGTCCTGGATCGGCTGCTTGCAAGGCAAACGCCGCTGTGCTATCTCTCCGGGCCCTTGTTTTTATTTTTAAAGGAAAGTTATGCTGTAGGGTACTATAATTAGGAATATTTTTCAGGGAGAAATTGTGGGTCTTGGCCTGGGTGGGATCAATTGTGTTCCATGTAGAAGAGGGACTTAAATTGCAAGAGTAGGGGCCCGGAGAGATAGCACATCGGTGTTTGTCTTGCAAGCAGCCGATCCAGGACCAAAGGTGGTTGGTTCGAATCCCAGTGTCCCATATGGTCCCCCGTGCCTGCCAGGAGCTATTTCTGAGCAGACAGCCAGGAGTAACCCCTGAGCACCTCCGGGTGTGGCCCAAAAACCAAAAACCAAAAAAAAAAAAAAAAAAAATTGCAAGAGTAGGTAGTGGTCATAGCATGTTATATGTATTAAGGAACTTGTATTTTAATGTATATGTTTTTTGAAAAGACCAGTGTGAGATCTGTTTTGTAACGGTGATCAAAGAAATAGCTTACCTAATGTATAACATCCTGAGTCCAAACCCTGGCTCCATTCACACAAACATTAGTGTTTACACCATAAAAATTTAGGTCACTTTGTAGAAGTTTTTAACTCCCCTGGAATCTTGAATGGTAAGAGCATAGAGTGGAGGATTCTTAAGACAAAGGGACAGTCTTGCAAATCTCTCTAGAAAAAAAATTTTTTTTTTTTTTTGTGGTTTTTGGGTCACACCTGGCAGTGCTCAGGGGATTCTCCTGGCTCCATGCTCAGAAATTGCTCCTGGCAGGCATGGGGGACCATATGGCACGCCGGGATTCGACTGATGACCTTCTGCATGAAAGGCAAATGCCTTACCTCCATGCTATCTCTCCGGCCCCTCTCTAGAAAATCTTAACCATCAATCCAATATAATTCTGATTTGGGTTTAGAAACAAAAGGGACTGCAAAGATAGGCCAGCGGTAGGGCATTTGCCTTGTACTCGGCCAACCCAGGATGGACCCAGGATCAATTCCTGGCATTTCATATGGTCCCCGGAGCCTGCCAGGAGTGTTTTCTGAGCGCATAGCTAGGAGTAATCCCTGAGCATCACTGAGTATGGCCCAAAAACGAAAAAGAACAGACAAAGAAACAAAATGGCAATTTTTGTTAATAATAAGCTTTCTTGGGGCCAGAGCGATAGCACAGCGGTAGGGCATTTGCCTTGCACACAGCTGACTCAGGACTGACCATGGTTCTATCCTCCAGCGTCCCCCAAATCAGGAGTGATTTCTGAGCAAATAGCCAGGAGTAACCCCTGTGCGTCAGTGGGTGTGGCCCCTCAAAATAAACCCAAACAAACAAAAAGCTTTCTTGAGGAGACATTGTTTCCCATTTCAGAACCTTTATGGCAGAAGATATTTGTAGTTCTTAGAGGACAGAAGTAATGATAAAATTGTTCAATTGTAGAAAATACTGGTCAGATAATTGAGGGTACTCCATTAGACAAGTTTATCTTCATGAAACTACATCTAGGGAACAGACATTCAGAGAGCAAGAGGGGGGAAAAGGAAAATAAGAATTGAGTCCTGGGCAGAGGAAGAGGGAGACTAACACAACTGTTGCCAGTAAGAACCATAAAAGACTGCAGAGAACCTTTTTCAGTGCTGCTGTGGAGAGATTTTTCCTGTTTCTGTCTGGGTCTGAGCTCTAGGACACCAAGAACAGCTGTCCCTCAGGGATAGCAGTTCAGAAACAGTCCTTTGGGGTGGGGGGTAACAGAAATGAATGAGGATGATGCCAAAGCCTTTGTTCTTAACCCTGATTGACTTAGGGCATGAGAATATTTTGTGTTTTGCTTTTTTTAGTCCGCTCTTTGTGACATGGAAGACAGGGCGGGACAAGCGGCTTCGTGGCTGCATTGGGACCTTCTCAGCCATGAATCTTCATTCAGGACTCAGGGAATACACGTTAACCAGGTAATGCATGACACCAGACATAAGAGCTGTAGATAAATCATCTAGAAGTGGAATTGATTACCAGACTACTTCTCTTAAGTGATAGAGAGGAAGTATCCTCTATTTTGGTAATCAGGAAGTGTGGGGGCTTTAAGTTGACGAGTCACTTTGTTAGTTCAAGTATAGAAAATTAATAACATCAAGTTGTTTTTAGAATCACTGTCGATGGACAGATTTTCTCTGCTTAGCTCAGTATTCGTAAGCTCATAGGGACATAGGATTTTTGACTCACAGTTCCAAAGCAGCCTTACTTAATGTTTTCTGTCCTCCTCCAGTGCACTTAAGGACAGCCGCTTTCCTCCCCTGACCCGAGAGGAGCTGCCTAAACTTTTCTGCTCTGTTTCCCTCCTTACTAATTTTGAGGATGCCAGTGATTACCTGGACTGGGAGGTGAGAACAGCTGCATTTGGAACTCTGCATCTCTCGTTGCATTTGGGTTCGGGTTAGTACATGGTAATGTATCTCCTTTATTGAGAGAGGGTAGAAAAATGTGGAAGCTGAGTTTGGAACTAATTGTGGGCCATAGAGGTGACAGGAAAAGACGTTGCACTAATAGAAGTTGGAAGAAATGTAAAGACTTCTCTCACTTCCTTCCCATTCACATACATACATCACTCATGTCTAATGAATCCTAAGATTAAGGAAAATATTTATGCCCTGTGGTAAGCCCTCAAGCAGAAGTTGCCATTCTGAACTAGAGATGTGGCTTACTGATCCAGTATTTGTCTCGCATGTGTAAGGCCCTAGGCTTGATTCTTGGCACCAACAGAAAAATTTATTCTTAGGGATAAGTTATTTATTCTTAGGGATAAGTTGGGTCTTGAACCCAGCTCATACCCTATGCAGGACCAGAGATAGCTCAGTATACCGGAGTACACATTTTGCTTACAGGATCTCTGGATTTGTTTCCTACATGGTTCTATGAACACTGGGTTTGAAGTCGCTCCTGAGCACCACAGTTGTGTCACCTACTCCCCCACCAAAAAAAAAAAAAAAAAAAGAGTCCTATGGAATGTACTTAAATGTAATAGATTGAAGGTGAAATGTTAACGATTGGATGTACAACTGGAGGAATTATTTCTTTACCATCACAATCTCACAAAGAGACTCAGAGTCTCAGTCTCACACCTTTTCAACTGCAATATTTTTGGCTTCTGTACCTGGAAGAGTTAGTTAGAAAAAGGAGATCTTCCTTTCTTCAGACATGGGGTGATGAGTTGTTAAAGGGACAATGTCAACCTGTAAGTGAATGAATCACTGACTTCCATTAGAATAAGTAAATGTCATTTTATTTGGTTGTATATTTCTCTAGGTGGGGGTCCATGGGATTCGAATTGAATTCATCAATGAAAAAGGCGTCAAACGTACAGCTACATATTTACCTGAGGTTGCTAAGGAACAAGGTGAGTTAAATACAGTTTGACTTTTGGTCATGAGTCATTAAACTGATATACTTACAACTAAACGAACAGTATTTATGTTTTCAGCTAGTTTCCAAATTTTTGTGTGACATTAAATGTTTTCAGGTAAGGACTGGAGCAATAGCACAGTAGGAATAGGGTTTGCCTTGAATGTCGCTGACCAGGGTTTTATATCCAGTATCCCTTATGTTCCCCTGTGCCTGCCAAGAATAATTTCTGAGCATAGAGCCAGGAGTAACCCCTGAGCATCACAAAAAAATTAAAAAGAAATTCAAAGTAGCGAGACTAGAATGATAATACAGCATTTAAGGTGCTTGCCTTGTAAGCTGCTTGCCTGGGTCTGATCTCTGGCACCTCTTAAGGTCCCCCTAAGCCCACCAGGAGTAACTCCTAAGTACAGCTGGGTGTGACCTCAAAGAATAAATGGGGCTGGAGATGTGGCTCAGTAGTAAAACCAGTTGCCTTGCATAGGTGAGGCCCTGTTTTTAAATTCTGGCACCAGATAGTTTCCCAAAAACTACCAGTTGTGACCTTCCTTCCCTCTCTAGATTAAAAATGCCTTTAGGAGCTAGATTGCTAGCATAGTGGATAGGGCTTTTGCCTTGCAATGTGGCTGACCCAGGTTTGATCCCTGGTATGCCCAGCCTGCCAGGAGTAATTTCTGAGTGCAAAGCCTGGAATAACTCCTGAGTGCTGCAGGGTGTGGCCTAAAACAAACAAACAAACAAACAATGCTTTTAAGTGTTAGGAAAGATAATATAGCCTATAGGGTACTTGCTCAGCACCCCTATATGGTCCTCAGAACACCACAGGAAGTAATCCCTTAGCATAGAGCCAGGAGTTGACCTTTGGGCATGACTAGGTGTTGCCCCCAAATTTAAATAAATAAATGTTGGGCACAGCGGCGTTTGCCTTGCAAGCAGCCGATCCAGGACCAAAGGTGGTTGGTTCGAATCCTGGCGTCCCATATGGTCCCCCGTGCCTGCCAGGAGCTATTTCTGAGCAGACAGCCAGGAGTAACCCCTGAGCACCGCCGGGTGTGGCCCAAAAAAACCCAAAAAAATATATATATAAAAAATAAATGTTGCTTGCGCATTCTGTATTTTGTAATCATGATATTTTCTTGGCATTAGTTTAATTTTGAAAATAATATTGGGTGCACTATTTGTTGAATATGAGCTTGGAAGAGAAAATAAGTTCAATGTAGCAGTGAATTAATTATGTTGGAGAGTGCATATTACTTGTTTGTTTTCATTGTGATTGTACTTATTAAGCTTTTTCAAAACTATGTGGTTATAGAATAAAAAGGAACCCTTTTTAGACCTCAAAGTGGCTCAGTGATGGTGCATAGCTTGTGTTGTGTGAAGTCCTGGGTTTATCCCAGCACTGCAAAAATAAAAAGAAGCACATGTTGGGGCCGGAGAGATAGCATTGAGGTAGGGAATTTGCCTTGCATGCAGAAGGACGGTGGCTCGAATCCCGGCATCCCATATGATCCTCCGATCCTGCCGGGGAGATTTCTGAGCATAGAACCAGGAGTAGCCCCTGAGCACTGCCGAGTGTGACCCCCAAAAATAAAAAAACAACAAAAGATTCATGTTTATGGAGCATGTACTTTACATTCAGAAGCCCCAGATTTTTTTGTTTGTTTGTGGTCCTCAGGGGCTACTCCTGGCTCTTCCATCAAAATAGTTCCTGGAAGGCTCTGGGGACCATACGGGATGCCAGGAATTGAATCAGGTCTATCCCACTTTGATGGCATGCAAGGCAAATGCCCTACTGCTGTGCTTTCATTCTGGCCCCAGGCTTCCCAGATTTTATACCTTTATGTAGACCCCTGAGCAACTGCTGAGAGTGATGTTATTCCCTCCAGCCCCCTATGATTTTAAAAAGAAAATTGGTTAAAAATACAATGCAATTACTGCAATAGCCTTGGTTTTCATTGTAATGTGCTTTGTTTTATGTTAAAAAAAAATGCAGTTGCAATAGATTGATATATTTTTGGACAATTTTTCCCATTCTTCCTAGAGAAAGAGTTTCTTTCAAATTTATATAATTGAATTCCTGGACATTTTCATAATGATAAAGATCAAGTGAAACAGTACAAGATGTACAAGAATACAGATGTAGGATCTGTATTCTCTTTTCCTTTACCAGCAGTCGATATTAGCAGGCCAACTTGGGGTCATCTTTTCTCCTTAACAATTTCATTGAAGGGGGCTGGAGAAATAGCACAGTGGTAGGGTGTTTGCCTTGCATGTGGCTGACCAGGGATGGACCTGGGTTCAATTCCTGGCATCCCCTATGGTCCCTTGAGCCTGCCAGGATCGATTTCTGAGCACAGAGCCAGGAGTAACCCCTGAGCTCTGCTGTATGTGGCACAAAAACAAAAACAAAACAAAAAACCCAAACAATTTTATTGAGGCTGTACCTGACAGGAAAGATGCATGAAAACTAGGGTGATGACAGCCATTATTGTGTGAGTCAGGCTGTCAGCTCAAGTCTCAAGTTCTCCTTTGATTTATTAGTGAGTCAGGAAAGGCTCTGGGGCTGAGAGGCCAGCCGCCTACTTCCTCTGTCCCTCGTGGACTCTGGTGCTTCTCTTGCCATGTTGTGTTTGCCCCACTTTGTCATTGAGCACTGATCTCAGTGTGCTTCCCTTCTCAGACTGGGATCAAATCCAGACAATAGACTCCTTGCTCAGGAAAGGTGGTTTTAAGGCTCCAATTACCAGTGAATTCAGAAAAACCATCAAACTCACCAGGTAAGCCATTGTCTCATTATCCTTATCATTTAGATTTAGTTAGGGTTGGGTACAGAATACTTATGACAAAAAGGGGAAGAAAAATATTTCTGTTAATATTCCTAAACTGTAGAGAAGTATGAGTGAGGTCTAAACTTTGAGGAGACAGTGGCAACAAAGGCCAAGACTCCTGGCACCTGGGGCTCCCTTGAATTAAAGGCACTGCAGAGTGGGAGCTTTGTTCAGGCTGCTGAGCAAGACACAATGTCTTTGTCAGACCCACTTGTTGGGAGAGGGAAGGTTTAAGTCAGGAGAAAAAGTTCATAGTTCATAAGGGAAAGGTGGCATGTATTGGAATTGTCAGAAGAGGTTTTAACTGAGAGTTACCAGAAAACACAGCTGCCCGGTGAAGTGGTTATTGCTATGGGGAGGCTACCTGGTGAAGGAAAGGTGCCTGGGCATTAAATGAATACCAGTTTCACCACTTTCTAACTGTGGGACCTGGGCCAGTTATTCTGCCTCTTTGAGTTTCTTTCCTGTCAATAAGAAGAGAATGACTCAAAAATAAAGGATGATAAAGCTTTGGGGTTGTTCTAAAGTGCAATAAGGTAATGTGTGAAAAATTTGTAGCCAGGGGTCAGACAAACATTCTAGGTTAGTAGGTGTCAGTTTTCTTCCCATCCCTTATTGAAATTGGAAATACCAAGAGGTTTGGTTTCTGTGGGCTTCTATTAGCTCCCTTATCTGTAAAATGCTAGTCATACTAACCTCACAGGTCTGTTTGGAAGATAACCCAGTGTTTTTGAAATGCTTTGGATTCCAAAAAGAAAAAAAAAAAAACAAAGCAAACTTCAAATACAAAGCATTATTACTACTATTATTATTATAATTTATTTGAACAGCCATTTCCCTGTCAAAATTCAGGAATAATCACCTTGCAGTGGAGGAGTGATTACAGTGGGAAAGAGATGGCTCTGGGTAAGGATTGTCACACCCAGCTCCTGTGGTCTGTAGTAGGCTCCATAGGTTTGTAACACCCCATGCTTCGCATCCTGACTCATGGCTCTTTCCAGAGCAAAGCCAAAGTGCTTTCTGAATTCTGTTCTGATGATCCTGTGATACGATCGGGCATATTCATCTGGGAATTAAGACCAACCCCACCCACGTAGCCCCAGGATCCTTTAACCTGCTTCATCAGATTTGACCCAGAATTAGGTATCTGTGCCCCTTTTAGTTATAACTTGTTTGTTGCTTTTCTGCAAGTTGAGGTTGCATTTCTGTTAAATATATCACATTTTATCCTGGAAGTAGATGTGCAGTTTACACTGGGCATTGGTACAGCCATCTTCCAATCTGCCACCCTTATAATTTGACCTTGAAATTCTTCATCCAGACCCCAGTAGCAGATTGCTTAAGAGCAGCCTGATGTAGCAGCATATGTAGTGTTTCAAAGGTGGGATGTGCAGAAAATTCATTCTTGGGGTGAATTGTGATTGTGCTTTTTCATCTTGTTCATTTGTAATAACATTGTTTTCTTGTGCTGTCTTTCATTTTCTGTAAGATTGCTCTTGGTCTTCCATTTTATTCTTTGAAAATGTGGAATAAGCTTTTGTTTTTTCTGCTGAGTAACTTTTCAAAAAGAAGTATTTGGGCTTCCTCATACCCTTTCCTATTTCCTTATACAGGTACCGAAGTGAGAAGGTGACAATCAGTTACGCAGAATATATCGCTTCTCGACAGCACTGTTTCCAGAATGGCACTCTTCATGCCCCGCCCCTCTACAATCATTACTCCTGACACAAGGCTGCATGACCAGTCCCACCCCCCTGTGGCTACCAATGGCTATGACATCATTGGAGCAGATGCCTCCTCTTCCTGGTCCAGTTACTTCTATTACTGCACCATTTTATGATGCTAGCTTCCGTTGCCAAGTCTGCTCCAGCTGACTGAGGGGAGGGGGCGGGGTTCTAGTGAATGAAACCGAACTTTTGAGGGGCCCAAGCCTTATCTCAGCCTTTCCTCAATATGGGGTTCTGTTGGATTGGGGCTCCTCCATGACCAGTGAGAATTACCTTGTCGATTCAGAAGACTCGGCATGCAGGTGACACTGGTGATTTGCCACCTGTATGATGGCCACACAGTAGAAGCTGGAATTGATTATCCATGAAGGCTAAACCCCACACATCCCCCTACAGCCTTTCCAGATTGAGTAAGTGTATTTCCCGGGCAGTCTGGGCAACGGAGACCAACAAGAACCATTTTTAGGTTGTTTTAAATTCCTTTTTTTAAACTTCCAGTTTATTGCTTACCAACTAAGAGTTGATCACAACCTCCATGCTTTGTAAGCGGACGCCATGTTAGGGTGGAATATGGCCACCTAGAGTTCTCTGAGGCTTCTGGACAGAGACCCACATCAAGATCGGAAGCCCTTTGGATGGCCTTGCAGATCTCAGTGCTCAGTAAAGCCTCGAAGGTTTTATTCTCATCCCACTGTCAGCTGGATTTTCTGCCACTCTTCCTGCATTGAGTCTCCTGGTATTGAACAGAGCTCTGTGGTGTAGCCTGTTGAGGAGTGAACTTGGATGCCTGCAGGAGGTCCTGATGTCATCACTGCATGCAATGTGAAAGGAGAGACCTCTTCTTTACCACCTGGCTACCTCACTTCTCTACTGGTAGCAGTGCCTATAGCTGGATCTAGGTTCTCAGAAGGCAGAGATGTTCCAAAAAGCACTTGGATTGAGCTTTAGGTGGATACCTCATAGGAGAGAATCAGGGTCTCCAAGCTGTTTTCTTTTCAGGCAAATATTCTGAGGGACCTTTCAGCTGAGGAGTTCCTTTTTCTGGTTTGCCTATAGAAGTGGGAAGACTGTGCTTCAGTCCTTTACAGGACTTTACAACAAAGCTGTATAATTAAACAAGGGGAATCTCTATCTTGCCTACCATGCTGGGACTCTTCACCCCACTGGGGCAGAGTTCCAAGTAGCTCATCTTATTCTAGGTCACTTAGACTTTGACGTGGCATAGTTCCCTCTCCTGTTGTTGCTGATTCCAAATAGCTGTCAGCAGATTTCTTCTCCCTCTAGCCTATTCTTCACTCATCTTGATGGCAAAGTTCACAGAAGTTGGAAACTTGGAAGATGCTTTGAAAACATTGCCATAGAGGCACTGCTGAAATGATCCCTGTAAGAGGTGTCCAGTTGGAAGAAAGGATACTAAGGGTGAAGTACTTACTGGTTTTCAACCACATGCTTAGAAAATTAGTGGATTGGGTGTCAACCCAATGAACACAATGTTTTGATTTAACTTCTTTTTAAACGTTTATGAGGCAATGGTGTGGCTCTCTCAAATGGGCAGATATTTAAGTTGAAAGATCTTGAGTTTTCTATCAACCAGGATTGAGGAATGGAGCAGGGATAAAGTCTGAGAAATAGTACTTGCTAGGCGTAACTGTCTTATTTCTTGGAAGGGTGGGTAAAGAGGCCCAGATTTGTTTGGCACTTTCCTCTGCTGTTTGTGAGACGATGGAATGTGCAAGGGAGATAGGGGGCTGACATCGGGATGCTTGGGCCAGCCCGCATAATCCCATCCTACTTTGCACTGTGTTCTAGCAATCTGCCACCTCTCCCTTGCAGTATTAGTGAGAAGCTTCTGAAGATGAAGGGTTTGATTCCTGATGTCCTTCTGCTGAGAATAAATGTCTTGTTACAAACTCGTGACAACAGTTACTCTTAGGTGCCATGGATTGATGTCGGGGTGGTCAGCTCTGGACTAAACCACCCATCTCCAATTTGTACAACAGTATTGATACATAGGGCTACACTCATTTCTGTTCAAGTGTTCTATGTTAAAAGTTGTGTTTAATTTCTAAAGATTTAAAAAAATATATATAAAAGCAAAAAAACTGGTGCTAAACTTTCACCCCCAAACACGCTCAGTGAGACTGGTCATGCGAGCATTTACAGTGCCATGCTCTTCAAGCCTATTTTTTCTTGTAGAAACGTTGCCCTATTTGTCTTCCCCACTGTATAGTATGTTTTTTAATTATTATTATTATTATTTTATTGAGGGTAGGGTAGGATACCTGCCATTTAAAGAAAATGAACAAAAAAATAAAATAAATAAAACCCCCACGAAATGGGGGGGGGAAATCAGTGCACAAGAATCGGGCTGGTTAAGCCCAGCACCACACTGAAGTAGGCTCAGTGGTTTTGGAGTGAAGAAGCCTTACTCCCTGCACATTCCCTCATACTTCCATTCTAAGTCCAGCAATGGAGAAGCTCGAGTCCTCTTGCCTTGTCAAGGGAGCTCAAGAGTCAACCAAGGAAAACCATTTTGCCCCATAAGGAATCACATAGTCAGTCAGCCAGTCAGTCCTGAACGGGGCCTAATCAGGAAGTGGTCTGGAAGTGTACGGTCATGGTCACCTCACGATGTGTGGCAGGTGGCTCTCAGGAAAAATACTATGTCTGGATCATCCACGTGGCAGCTTTGCTTAGGGAGATGACGGCTCCAAACTGGAACTAAACTGCCTTCCACGTGCTTGACCAAAGCAGTGATGAGGGTGGCCAGTACATGTGGTAAGAGTGCTAGGTTTAAAGAGAAGGGAATGTTTTCTGCTAGGTGTTTCTTTTGTCCTTGGGTGGAACAGAAGGTAGCCACTGTTTCAAAAGGACCAGCCCAATTTGGCGGGTTTCTTTTGGAGTTCGTTTCACCCCTAGCTGTGAGTGCCTTTTGGTCTGGAAAGTTAGTCTCATAATAACCACAGCTAGGACATTCTAATTACGAATTGTCCTTGTTTTACATTAAGAGATTGTCTTTGATCACTAGAGTTTGTCGGTGTTGGGTTGTTTCCACTGTGAGGTTCTTAAACCTTTTCACTTCATACTATTTAAATAAAGCAACTCATGTTAGACCCTTTCATCGTGAAAGGTTTGTAGTTGAGACATTACCTATATTTTATCGTTTATAATAAAAATCATCTTTATAAAGGTCTTGGGAGTTAATTTTAACATTCGCACAAAATTTGTTTCCATGATATGTTAAACACCTATAATTTCACTAACTTGTTATTTTCTATTGAGATTCTGGAGCCTAGGAAGTTATGTGTTCATTCTGTTTATTTTCATTCTTATTTTCCTGAAGCAAGAGACTTTGTATGGCCTTCAGTGCAAAGACTTCAGACCAATACTTTGTATTACACTTGGTTGCCTCTTGGCTATATAACTTCTTGAGTGCAAATCATTGAACTCTTTAATGAAGTATTGTAGAGAATAAATCATAATGGGTAAAAATTATTCTTTGTCTTGTGTGTTTTTTCCATTAAGTATGAAGGCATTTTATTCTTGGAAAAAGAAAACTTGTATATATTGTGTTGTGGCATCCCGTAATCTTGAACTTGTTTTTCTTGTCATTTTCTGGGGCCAAGTTTTCTGGGTTTTGTTTGTTTTGGGGCCTCAGTTGATGGTAAAAAAAGGTTTGGAGGGCTGGAGAGAGCATGAAGGTAGGGCCTTGCATGCCTTCATGCAGAAGGACAGTGGTTTGATTCCTGGCATCCCATATGGTCCCCTGAGCGTGCTAGGAGCGATTTCTGAGTGTAGAGCCAGGAGTAACCCCTGAGCACTGCTTGGTGTGACCCCCCCCCCCAAAAAAAAAAGATGATTAGTAGTTTTTCAAACATGCAAACATTCATACGCGGTGATTGTCAGTCTGGCTTACATTTTTATTTGTAGGGCCTGGGTGCAGCCCCAGTACAGCACTGACATGTGAGGCCCTGGGTTCAATCCTGGCTCTGTAAATAATCCTTATGGGACTAGGGAGAAAATTCAAATGAGCCCCAGGTTTAATATTTGGTACTGCATGGTGTGAGCACCCAAGCAAATGGGAGCCCTCCAAAAATATTAATGCAGTTTTCTAAAGTTATGCAGCTTTTTTAAGGCCTTTATTAAAATTTAGCAAAATTCAGACATGTTTCATTAAACTGATAACTTGGGAATATGGAGCTAAGAAATTATAGTTCTCTATATTTCTGTAACACTTTTAAGTTAAGCAGCACATGGGGTAGGGGAGGGGTGGTCTGGGTCACAGGAGCTCAGGAACTGACAGGCTCGATGCTCAGGGGTCATTCTTAGAAATGCTTGAAGGGATCATGTGGTGTCAGGGAGTGAACAGCCACATGCAAAGTAAACCATTTCCAGTACCTAAACAGTTCATTCACATAATATACCAAGACATTTTATTAGACTCATTTCTTCTGTAAGCACAGATACAGTAAATTTACTTTGCAAAAATTATTTAGATTAGCAGGGAAATAAAACTTGCCTTGCATGCAGCCTACTCGGGTTCTATATCTGAAATTCCATGTGGTTCCCCCTAGCCCATAAGGAGTGATCCCTGGGGCCGGAGAGATAGCATGGAGGTAAGGCATTTGCCTTTCATGCAGAAGGTCATCAGTTCAAATCCCGGCGTCCCATATGGTCCCCTGTGCCTGCCAGGAGCAATTTCTGAGCATGGAGCCAGGAATAACCCCTGAGCACTGCCGGGTGTGACCCAAAAACCACAAAAAAAAAAAAAAAAAGGAGTGATCCCTGAGCCTCAAGCTAGGAGTAAGCTCTAAGCACAGCTGGGTGTGGCCCCCAAATAAAATTTTGCTATTTTTTTTCCCAAGAATGCAAAAGCAAAGCGGGGTTTATTCCAGAGCTCTGGGGCTCCAGGCACAACCATGCAGATGAATCCAGAAGCCTTTTGCTATGTCTTTATACGTGTCTGTTTGGTTTCCATCCTTGATACCACTATGTTCCCGAGTACTGCAAGCAGAGACTCCTGAGCACAGAGCCAAGACTAAAATATAAGTACTATATTTATGGGGCCCGAGTGATAGCACAACAGTAAGGCATTTGCCTTGCATGTGGCCAACACAGGACAGACCCTGGTTCGAATCATGGCATCCTGAGCCTGCCAGGAGTGATTTCTGAGCATAGAGCCAGGAGTAACCCCAGGTGTACCCCAAAACAAAAAAACTATAGTTAGGCAGGAGAGTTAGTTACAGAGGAAAAGGTATGTGCTTTGCACCCTCAAACTGGTTTCATACCAGTTAGGTACAACTTTTCTCTAAGCACTGCCAAGAGTAATCCCTGAATACCTGGGAGTGATGCCCCTAAACAAATTGGGTTTGGAGAGACAGTACAGAGGTAGTGTGCTTGCCTTGCACATGGCCAACCCAAATCTGATCCTCAGAATTCCATGTGCTCTCCGGAGAACTACTAGGAGTAATACTTGAGTGCATAACCGGGAGTAATCATTTGAGCACTGCTTGGCTGTGGCTCCAAAACAAATGACCAAAAAAATTTATCACCATTTGGGTCAGTAATCTGGTAAAGCTCAAGGTAACTGGTAAAGTACATGTCTGGCATATGAGTGGTAGGGCCTAGCAGACACGCCCTGGTGGCTGTAGCTGGAACAATCAAGAACACTGCTATGTGTAACCCATATATAAAAGATTTAATATACTGGGCTAGCCAGATAGTACAGGGCTTAAGGAATTTGCATTGTACTTTGCTAACCTGGGTTTGACCTCCAGCATTCCATATATGATCTGGGCCCATCAGGAGTGATTTTTGAGTTGCAGAGACAGGAGTAACAGAGTGAGCATCACTTCTGTGGAACAAAAACAAAAATTTGAAGTGCTTCTGCCTTGTACCCTGGGAAAAATCCCTTGAGGGTTCCTGGATCTCAACTCATTTTAACAGTGACACATCACAGTTGATGAACTGATGAACTGTGACCCCAAGTGGCCAGTTTCAGGATGCGCAACAAAGAGCATGTTGGGAGACAAGAAAGTGCATGTTTATTTTATTTTACTTTAATTTTTTGTCACATGCGTCAATACTCAGGAGTTACCGGGGAATCGAACCCGGGTCGGCCGCGTGCAAGGCCCACTGTACAACAATCTCCCTGGCTCCAGATGCATGGTTTTCTCCCAGTGCGGGTCACACCTTGGCTCTCTCTCCTTCGTTTTGTTTTGTTTCGTTTGTGAGTCACACCCGGCGGCATTTAGGGATTACTCCAGGCTCTGCACTCAGAAATCGCTCCTGGCAGGTTTGGGGGACCATTTGGGATGTCGGGATTCGAACCACCGTCTGTCCTGGTTGTGCTGCGTGCAAGGTCAATGCCCAACCGCTGAGCTATCTTTCCGTCCCGGCTCTCCCCTCTCCCTCCCAGGGTTGAGCAAGACTTCCGGAAGAGCTGCAAGAACTTCCGGGATAGCTTCACGGCTTCGACCCGTCCCGCTCCAGGCAATAGCACCACACTTCCGCCCTTACCTGCCAGTAGGTCCCGCCTTTTCCGCCCTTACCGCCAGTAGATCCCGCCCTTTCCGTCCGCGCCTGCGCATTTGCGCTCGGCGGAGGCGGCGTCCCGCTCACTCTGGCCCGACCATGGCGGCTGGCGGTTGTGACCCGCGGGCTGGCGACGTGGAAGAAGATGCTTCTCAGCTCATCTTCCCCAAAGGTGGGGCTCAGGGGGCTCTTCTAGTGCTCCCGCCATTCTTCCGTAGGCTTGGGAGTCCTCAGGGAGTCCACGGGCCCGGGAGCGACCGGGCTGGGCCTTGCCACATGGTCCTCTGCTAGTTGAGCAGCTGCAAGAGATGTCACTCATGGGGCTGTGCAACGGAGAGGTTGCACAGCGGAAGGTTCTTGCCTTGCACCCTGCAGATCCAGGACCAATGGTGGTTCGAATCCCGGCATCCCATCTGGTCCCCCGAGCCTGCCAGGAGTAGCTTACCCCTGAGTGCTGCTGGTGTGACCCCAAAACAAAAACAAAATAAAAAGAGATGTCACCACTGCCACCCAGAAACTGTCTGCCACTACAGTGGCAGCGGCCTTGGATGTCCTCTCAGTCGTTTGTTGTATGGACATACTTAGATGAGTTCGAAATCAACCTAGGGCAGAAGCAGCTGCTTGAACTTGGGTGGTGGGTGGAGCTTCATAGGGAGGTGCTCTCCCCGTAGCGGGAATTAGAGGGAGGATCTCTGAGTTGGTTCTAGGAGCTGGGCAAAGATGAGTAGATCGTCAATCAAGAAGTTTCTAGCCAGAATTAGAAGAGCTAGACTCATCTGGGGGACCATATGGGATACCAGGGATCAGCCCTGAACTCAGGCTGGCCACCTAGAAGACAAACACCCTATCCACGGTGTTATCGCTTAGGCCTCTTGACTTGTTTTTGTTTTGTTTTTGTTTTTGTTTTTGTTTTTGTTTTTATTAAGATGAAATTCATTGGATACGATTTTTGGTGCCTGCTTGATTGGGAATGGGATGGGAGACACAGAAGCAATCAGTAAATATGGAACTTAAGAGAGTATGTTCATTACTGATTGTACCAAGCATTACCCTTGTGCATGTGTCAGGTAAGGAAAATTGCTCCCTATACAATCTGTTTATCCTGTATCTAACCTAATAAACATAAAAGTGAACTGTGTTCACAACCCATTGGGTTCATATCTCAACCCGTTTTGGGTTAACCAGGTCAGTCTCCATGCTGACTTTGGCTCTTATTTTCAAGAACCTGAACCTGTTTTTTTGGTCAGATTTCTGTAACACTCCCAGCTCTGTGCTCCAGCAGTGCTGAGGATCTGAGCAGGGCCTCCTTCATGCTTAGACTAGTAAGCCTATTAACCCACCAACCCTTAAGGAGGGTTTTTATAGTATTGAATAATTTTGGTTGGAAATGGAATCCATGGTCCATTGAATACCGACTTGTACACAAATGACTTGACATTTTATTTTGCTTTTAAGTGTTGTTATTTTTTAATCTTTAGCAGGGCCAGGGATGGAATTTGGGGGTCTCACACTCTCAGGGCCCATTTATTTCTGCTGAATGTGTCTTTTAGAGGGAAAATTGAAGGGGGAGGGAGGAAAGGAGCAACAGGTGGAAATGGAGAACTAGACCTTTTGGGTTTGACTCTTGTGTAAATTAGGCACCAACTAGCCAGTAGTCCTTTGCTCTTGGGGATCAAGGGAGCATTGAGTGTTGGAACAAGTTGGAACAAACAGTAAGTTAGGATTTTTTTTGGGGGGGGGGCTGGCACAACTATATGGGATGCTAGGATTTGAACCATCATCTGTCCTGGATTGGCTGCATGCAAGGCAAATGCTCTCCCTCCAGTGCCTGTTGATAGGAGATTTGTTTTTTGGTTTCTGGGCCACACCTAGTAGTTCTCAAGGCTTATTATTCCTAGCTTTATGCCCAGGAATCACTCTTGGCTGTGGGGACCATACTGGGTATTGGTGATTGTACCTGGGTCTGCAACATGCAAGGCTAGGTCTGCTCTTCTACTTTGTACTTTGTGGACTTCCCTCCGAACCCCCCTCCCCAAGAAGTTTTACAAATGAATATGTGGTACTCAGGCCTTAATAGAGCCCATCATTAATTCCTTTTGTTTTCGCCATGTAACTCGTCAAATTAATATTGTTGTGTTACCAGAGGATTTTGTGGGGTTTTTTTTTTGCCTTTTGGGCCACACCCTGTGATGCTCAGGGATTACTCCTGGCTATGTGCTCTGAAATCAAAATCGTTCCTTGCTGTAGGGACCATTTGGGACACTGGGGATTGAACCAAGATCTGGTCTGTCCTAGATCTGCCGTGTGCAAGGCAAACACCCTATCTCTGTGGGGTAAACTTGTTCCTGTGTTCTGTGCTCAAAAGTTACAGGCTTGGGGGACCATATGGGATGCCAGGGATCAACCCTGAACCCAGGCTGGCCACCTAGAAGACAAACACCCTACCCTCTGTGCTGTCGCTTAGCCTCTTGTCTTGCTTTTTAAAATGAAATTCATTGAATGTGATTTTTGCTGAGTTTTTTCTCATCAACATTTTTTTTTTTTTTTTTTTTTTTTGGTTTTTGGGCCACACCTGGCGGTGCTCAGGGGTTACTCCTGGCTGTCTGCTCAGAAATAGCTCCTGGCAGGCACGGGGGACCATATGGTCCCCCGGGATTCGAACCAACCACCTTTGGTCCTGGATTGGCTGCTTGCAAGGCAAACGCCTCTGTGCTATCTCTCCAGGCCCTCATCAACATTTCTAAGAGTCATCTATATTATATTATGTTTTGTGTCTAACAGGAATCTGTTCTCCCTTGGTGCCCCGTTGTGTTTTAGGTAATACATCTAGCAGATATTTTGAGCCCTTCTGCTATTCAAGGACATCTGGGTTTCTGCTTTCGGGGGACGGCTTGTTATGATTAGAACTGCCTTGAATGTTCTTGCTTATAAATCTTTTGCTGTAGATATTTCTAGTTCGTTGTTTTGTTTTTGGGATCACACCCAGTAAGCTTACTCCAGCCTGTCTTTCCTCGATCACTCTTGGTGGGGCTTGGAACCATATGGGGTATAAGAGATTGAACTCCCGGTTTATTACATGCAAAGCAAAGGCCCTGCCTGATGTTCTATCTAGACTCTGGCCCCTCACAGCTTTTTTTTTTTTTTTTTTTTTTTTTGCGCCTCCCCCCTTCCCCCCACAGCTTTGTTTTTTAGTTTAGTTTTGTTTTGTGGTCATACCTGGTAGTAATGTTCAGGGCTTATTCCTGGCTCTGCACTCTAGGATCATACCTGGCAGGCTGAAGGGACCATATCTGATTGGTTAGCTGTGTGCAAAGCAAACACCTACATGCTATACTATCATATCACTCCAGCCCCTCATTTTTGATTTTTTGATTTTTTTTTGAGCCACACCCATTGGCACTCAAGGGTTATTTTGGCAGGCTTAAGGGACCATATGGATGCTGGGGATTGAATCTGGGTTGGCTGCTTGCAAGGCAAATGCCCTGCCTGCCATGCTATTGCTTGACCCCCTCAATTTTGATTTTCATGCATTTTTTCTGACCACTCTTCACATATTTCTTAGTCATTTGAACATATTCTGTGGAGTTTTTTTTCCCAAATTGGTACTTAAGTGTCTGGAGAGATAGCCAGTGGTAGGGCATTTGCCTTGCATGCAGCCGATTCAGGTGAGATGGTGGTTTGAATCCTAGCATCCCATATGGTCCCCCATGCCTGCCAGGAGTGATTTCTGAGTGCAGAGTCAGGAGTAACCCCTGAGCCCCACGGGGGTGACCAAAAAAACAAAAAACAAAACAAAACACAAATTGGCACTTAATGGTTTTTAGAAATTACTGCAATAGGGGCTGGAGAGATAGCATGGAGGTATGGTGTTTGCGTTGCATCCAGAAGGATGCAAAGAAAAAAAAAAAGGAATTACTGCAATAATATACCTCCTATGCTGTAGTGTAGCTTTTTTTTTTTTTTTTTTTTTTTGGCCTCTTGGGCCACACCCTGTGATGCTCAGGGATTACTCCTGGCTATGTGCTCCAAAATCGCTCCTGTCTCTAGGGACCATTTGGGATCCTGGGGATTGAACTAAGATCTGGTCTGTCCTGGATCTGCCATGTGCAAGGCTAATGCCCTACCTCTATGGGGCGTTTTTGGTTTTGGGTCACACCCGGCAGCGCTCTGGGGTTACTTCTGACTCTACGCTCAGAAATCGCCCCTGGCAGGCTCTGGGGACCATATGGGGTGCCGGGATTCGAATCACCGTCCTGCATGCAAGGCAAACACCTTACCCCATGCTATCTCTCAGGCCCCTGTGGTGTATCTTTTGGTAAAATTGTGTCAATTTTTTTTATTTGTTTGTTTGTTTTGGGTGACACCCAGCAGCGCTCAGGAGTTACTACTGGCTTTGCTCTCAGAAGTCACTCCTGGCAGGCATGGGGGACCATATAGGATGCTGGGATTCAAACCACCATCTGTTTGAATCAGCTTCATGCAAGGCAGATGCCCTACAGCTGTGCTATCTCTCAGCCCCTAAAATTGTGTCTTAATGAAAAAAATTTATGAATTTTAATAAAGTCCAATTTATCAATAATTTCTCTTAGTGTTCTTTGTTTTAAGATATATAACATGCCATATTCATGGAAAGTGTTTTATGTATTTTCTTTCAGATTCTGTTCTTTTACATTTCTTTCTTTTTGATTCTTTTTGGTCACGTCTGGCAGAGCTCAAGGGTTCCTCCTGGCTCTACGCTCAAAAATCACTCCTGGCAGTCATGGGGGACCATATAGGATGCCAGGATTCGAACCACTGTCCTTCTGCATGCAAGGCAAACGCCTTCCTCCATGCTGTCTCTCCAGCCTCTTATTTTTTTTGCATTTTATTTAGGTGTCTAATTAATCTATAATATAGCCCTAGCCCTTGAAATGTATTTTTGTGGACAGTGTACAGTTGATACAAGTCTGTTTTCAGGGGTCCTCAAACTTTTTAAACAGGGGGCCAGTTCACTGTCCCTCAGACCATTGGAGGGTCTGACTGTAGTAAAAACAAAACTTATGAACGAATTCTTATGCACACTGCATATATCTTATTTTGCAATGAAGAAAAAAAAACAGATACAAATACAATATGTAGCCCGCGGGCCATAGTTTGAGGACCACTGCTCTAGTTCCATCCACATAGTAGCAAATTGCATGACTTTGTGTGTATGTGTGTGTTTACTGCTGGGTAGTGTATGTGTACCATAATTTCTTTATCATGTGTATTTATTATAGTTTCTTTGACCATACCCAGTGGTATGCAGGGCTTGCTCACGGATCACTCAAGGTAGTACTCAGGGCTGGAATGCTGAGGATCCAACCTGGGTAAGCCACATGCAAGTGCCTTACTATAGCTCTAGCCCTCCATCTTTTTTTGTTTTTGTTTTTGTTATTGTTTTTGGGCTATTCCCGGCGTCTTTCATGGGCCACTCCTGGCTCTGTGCTCAGAAATTGCTCCTGAGAGGCTTGGGGGGGGGGACCATATGGGATGCCAGAAATAGAACCCGGGTCTGTCCTAGGTCGGCCACATTCAAGGCAAATGCCCTATTGCTGTGCTATCTCTCTGGCCCCATGCATTGTATGTTTTTAAATAAATGAATGGCCAGGGTCCAGAGCTATAGCATAATAGGTAAGACATTTGCTTTGTACATGGCTGACCCGAGTTTTATTCCCAGCATCCCATATGGCCCCCCTAGCCTCCCAGAAGCAATTTTGAGTACAGAGCCAGGAGTAAACCCTGAGCGCCACTGGGTATCGTCCCAACTCCCCCCCCCCCCCCCAAATCCTGTTGGTAAATACCTTTGGTGTACAGATTCCATTAGACTGAAATCTGGAGGGTAGGAACTAATACAGAAAAACACAGATGACCTGGGTAGAAAAGTGGAAATAACTAGAAATTGTAGCACATTATTATCATGTTTTTCCAAACATAGCCTTTTGAAACAGGTAGTAATTGAAATTGAGTTTCATATTAGTTCTAGAAATAGGTTATGAATAGTCCGGAAGGAAATAATAATTGGTTATGTTCAGTTTTGAGATCAGTCACTGGCGTAATTATGGTGAGGCTAACAATATTATTTGCATGACTGTCAGGTTCTAGTCCAAATGGACTGAATTTGAATGATCTCATTAACTGGTTGTACCTTGTGGTATGCCAGTTTGAAAGGGCAAAATGTAGGTGGTGAGGCCTTGATTTCTTTTTTTTTTTTTGGTTTTTGGGCCACACCCGTTTGACACTCAGGGGTTACTCCTGGCTATGTGCTCAGAAATCGCCCCTGGCTTGGGGGGATCGAACCGAACCGCGGTCCGTTCCTTGGCTAGCGCTTGTAAGGCAGACACCTTACCTCTAGCGCCACCTTCCCGGCCCCGAGGCCTTGATTTCTAAGCAACATATCCTTGCTGTTGTTTTCAAAGCAAATGTTCATAAGGTCATCTTTCAAGGAATATTTTCTGCTGACATTTGTGCTTCTCCCAAACAGAGTTTGAAACAGCTGAGACGCTTCTAAATTCAGAAGTTCATATGCTTTTGGAGCATCGGAAGCAGCAGAATGAGAGTGCTGAGGATGAACAAGAACTTTCCGAGGTCTTCATGAAAACTTTAAACTACACAGCCCGTTTTAGTCGTTTCAAAAATAGAGAGACCATAGCCAGTGTTCGTAGGTGAGTCATAAAGGAAAGGTATTTTTTTGTATGTATGTGTGAGAAGCATAATTTTTTGGGGGGTCACTCCCAGTGACTCTGTACTCAGAAGTCACTCCTGGCAGTTTGGAGATCATATGGGATGCTGGGATCAAACCTGGGTCTATTCTGGGTTGGCTGCATGTGAGGCAAACACCCTGCTACTGTGCTATATCACTCCAGCCCCAGCATAATAGTTTTTTTTTGTTGTTGTTGTTTTGGGTTTTTTGGTCCACACCTGGTGACGCTCAGGGATTACTCCTGGCTATGTACTCAGAAATTGCTCCTGGCTTGGGGGACCATCTAGGACACCAGGGGATCAAACTGTGGTCTGTCCTAGGTTAGCGCCTGCAAGGCAGATGCCCTACCGCTTGCGCCACTGCTCCGGTCCCACAGCAGAAGTTTTTATTTTGGGGGGGGTCACACCTGGTAGAGCTCAGGGGTTACTCCTGGCTCTGCGCTCTGAAGTCACTCCTGGCAGGCTAGGGGGAGCATATGGGATGCCAGGATTCGAACTGAGGTCCGTCATGTATTGTCCACGTGCAAGGCAAATGCCTTACCGCTATATTATCGCTCCAGCCCCAGAATAATTGTTCTGTTTTTTTTTGTTTGTTTGTTTGTTTTTGTTTTTGGGTCACATCTGGCAGCGCTCAGGGGTTACTCATGGTTCTATGTTCAGAAATCACTCCTGGCAGGCTCAGGGGACCATATGGGATACCAGGATTTGAACCACCATCCCTCTACATGCAAGGCAAACGCCCTACCTATTGCTGTCTCTCTGGCCCCAGAATAGTTTTTCTTTTTGGTTCACACCCGGCAGTGCTCAGGGGTTCCTCCTGACTTTGTGCTGAGAAATCACTCCTGGCAGGCTTGGGGGGACCATATGGGATGCTGGGATTCGAACTGACGTCCTTCTCCATGCAAGGCAAATACCTTACCTCCATGCTATCTCTCCAGCCCTCCCAGAATAGTTTTTATTGAAAAAAATTTACTGGGGGGAGGATGTGCTGTTGCTGCTATCTCTGGTCCTGCTATTGATCATTTTAAAATTGTTTTTATTTTCTTTCCTACATTCAGTTTATTGCTACAGAAAAAGCTTCATAAGTTTGAGTTGGCCTGTTTAGCCAACCTTTGCCCAGAAACTGCTGAGGAGTCCAAGGCTCTGATCCCAAGGTATGTAAGTTTTATGTTTATTGTGTCCATTCCTATAAGAAGAATTACTTAAGATATAGTGGGCTTTTTTTTTTTTGTGGTTTTTGGGTCACACCCAGCAGTGCTCAGGGCTTTTTCCTGGCTCCGTGCTCAGAAATTGCTCCTGGCAGGCACGGGGGACCATATGGGACGCCAGGATTCTAACCGATGATCTTCTGCATGAAAGGTAAATGCCTTACCTCCATGCTATCTAACACCAAAATTGAATGTGTATCTTTATTAAAAGCAGAATATGAGGGGCCAGGGGCCTGAGTGATATAGCTCAGCGGTAAGGGTGTTTGCTTTGCATACAGCCGACCCGGGATGGACCTAGGTTCAATCCTCGGTATCTCATATGGTCCCCTGAGCCAGCCAGGAGTAATCCCTGAGCACAGCCGGTGTTGTCCAAAAACCCAAATCCCATTACACCCCTCTCCCCCCCATAATATGAGAGGCCAGAGCTATAGTGTAGTGGCTAAGGTGTTTATCTTGCATATAGCTGACTTGGGTTTGATTTCTGCATCCCTCAGCACTGTAGTAGTTCCTTAGTGTAGAGCTAGGAGTAATCCCTGAGAATGTAGGGTGTGGTACAAACAAATCAAAACAAAAAATATAAACAGGGCCAGGAAGGTGGCGCTAGTGGTAGGGTGTCTGCCTCACAAGCGGACCGAGGTTTGATCCCCCTGCGTCCCATATGGTCCCCCCAAGCCAGGGGTGATTTCTGAGCACATAGCCAGGAGTAACCCCTGAACGTCATACGGGTGTGGCCCAAAAACCAAAAAAAAAACAAACAAAAAAAAAACAAAATATAAACAATGAATAGGATGAGGTTGAGGGGTACAGACAGAATATGAGATGTTGGGACTGGAGAGATAGCACAGTGACGTTTGCCTTGCAAGCAGCCGATCCAGGACCCAAGGTGGTTGGTTCGAATCCCGGTGTCCCATATGGTCTCCCGTGCCTGCCAGGAGCTATTTCTTTTTTTTTTTTTTTTTTTTTTTTGGTTTTTGGGCCACACCCTGTGACGCTCAGGGGTTACTCCTGGCTATGCGCTCAGAAGTTGCTCCTGGCTTCTTGGGGGACCATATGGGACGCCGGGGGATCGAACCGCGGTCCGTCCTAGGTTAGCGCAGGCACCTTACCTCCAGCGCCACCGCCCGGCCCCCATCCAGGAGCTATTTCTGAGCAGACAGCCTGGAGTAAGCCCTGAGCGCAGCCGGGTGTGGCCAAAAACAAAACAAAAAAAAAAAGAATATGAGATGTTGGTTTTTGTTTTATTTTGTGTCACACCCAGCTGTGTTCAGGGTTTAATCTTGACTGTTTAGAGATCACTTCTGGGGTGATTTGAAAGCCATCTGGGGTACTAGAGCTCGAATTCAGTTTGGCAATATGCAAGGCAAGCGCTTACCCATTGTACAATATCTTCAGGTCCTAAGGATGATGGTTTTATAGCAAAATAGTTAGCAGAAGTGTGGAGCAACTAAATCTTGATGTAAGGTGTATAAAATAGCCCCGTCACTCTGTTCTTCCTCTATCCCTCCTTTTTTGTTGGTATTGGGGTTTGTACCCAAGGCATTTGCATGCAAGGCATAAAGTTTGCATCTTGTCACATCCCGGTTCAAAATGCAGTTCAAAAAAAAGATTAGGGTCAGACCAGTAGTTCCAGGAATCAAATCCCATTTCTTCTGCATTTCACATCTTGGGATAGCCCTTGCCAACCATTCTCCTTTATTTTATTCTGGGTTTTTGTTTTTGGTTCACAACCAGCATTGCTCGGATTTTGCCCTTAGGGATCACCTCAGGCAGTGTTTGGAAGGTGGTTGTTGGTAACCAACCTAAGTAAGGTGCATGCAAGACAAGCTCTGTACCTGTTGTTTCTATCCAGCTCTTATTCTCCTTTCTAAAAATTGATTTTTTTAAATCAGTTTGGACTGATAGAGCTCAGGTACCGTAGTGCCTTGCAAGCAGCCAATCCGGGTTCAGACTCTGGCATCTCTTGTGAGTGTTTCCTGAGTGCAGTCAGGAATAACCCCTGAACATGACCAGTATAGTCTTAGACTATACACCTTATACTTAGGTGTCCTGAGTATGAGATATGTAAGATATATGAGCTTTACTATTGAGCTATATACCTAGCCCCAATTCCCTATCTATACAGTATTTTTAGAGAGTAATCTAATAAAGATTGTTTTGGCTACATCTAATAGAGTTAAAAATAATATATCCTTTAATTCAATAATTTGCTCCTGGGCTAGAAAAATAGTATAGCATGTTAGACATTTTCTTTGTAAGAGGTTGATGCATGTTCGATTCCCCTGTATCCCATATGGTCCCATGAGCCTGCCAGGAATAATTGCCAAGTGCAGAACCAGGAGTTAGCCCTGAATACAGCCAAGTGTGATTGCCCCCACCAAACCCCCCCAAAAAATAATCAAAAAATAATTTCATTCCTGGCTAACTGCCCTAATAACACCTTGCAAATTTATAAGGAAACATTTATTCCAGTGTTGACTATTGTAATTATAGAAACTTGACAACAGTTTGCTACATGAGAACAGATTGTAATTTATATTTTAATAGTTTGTCTCCTTTCTTTGTTCTTTCTTTTTTTTTGGTTTTTGGGTCACACCCGGCAGTGCTCAGGGGTTTCTCCTGGCTGTCTGCTCAGAAATTGCTCCTGGCAGACTCGGGGGACCATATGGGATGCCGGGATTCGAACCACTGTCCTTCTGCATGCCAAGGCAAAAATTCTCCTGCTATGCTATCTCTCCGGCCCCTGTTCTTTCTTTTTTTTGGGGGGGGGGGGTGTTTGCCACACTCAGTAGTGCTCAGGGGTTACTTCTGGCTCTGCACTCAGAAATCGCTGTTGGCAGGCTCGAGAGACCAGATGGGATGCTGGGAATTGGTCCATTCCGGGGTTGGCCACGTACAAGGCAAATGCCCTACTGCTGTGCTATCACTCTAGCCTTCTTTCTCCTTTTCTTTTTTCCTCCTTTCTCTTTCTTATGTCTCCTCTCTTCATTTTTCTTCTTCCTCTCTTTTTCTCTCTCTAATTCAGCTTTGTCCGCAGGAGGCTTGTGTTAAATCTCTGGCACCACTGTGCACCCTGAGCAATCATTGAGCATTGAGTAGCAGCTCCTAAGAGTTGTTGGTTATGTCCCCAAAACCAAACAAAGCATTTTGAAACAGTGCTAAATGTCATTTACAGAAATACAGATATGCAGATATAGTTGCTTGTAAATAGATGTATGTTTATATATGTGTGTATATATTTAAGATCAATATCAGATTGAATTAAGGTTAATGGTAGGTTAAATTAGTTGACTGGAACAATAATAAAGTGGTAGGGCACTTGTCTTTGCACATTGCCAACCAAGATTCAATCCTCTATATTCCAAATGTCCCCTAAGCCCAGCAGGAATGCGTTCTGAGCAATGCCAGGAGTGGCCTCCAAATTAAAAAAATACAAAAGTATAAGGTTGGGGCCGGGCGGTGGCGCTAAAGGTAAGGTGCCTGCCTTACCTGCGCTAGCCTAGGACGGACCTCGGTTCGATCCCCCGGCGTCCCATATGGTCCCCCAAGCCAGGAGCGACTTCTGAGCGCATAGCCAGGAGTAACCCCTGAGCGTCACAGGGTGTGGCCCAAAAACCAAAAAAAAAAAACCAAAAAAAAAAACAAAAAAAAACCAAAGGTATAAGGTTATCTTACTTTTTATACCTTTTATATACTTGACATATTTTTTTTTTTTAAATGAAAAGCAGAACAGAGGGCTGGATAGATAGCATGAAGGTAGGGCATTTGCCTTGCATGCAGAAGGATGGTGGTTCATATTCCAGCATCCCATATGGTCCCCCAAGCCTGCCAGGAGCAATTTCTGAGCATAGAGCCAGGAGTAAACCCTGAGTGCTGCCCGGTGTGACCCAAAACCAAAAACAAATAAAAAGAAAAGAGAACAGAAATAGAGTTTCGAGTTCAAGTTGTCTGTGTTTTGTGATGAATAGGAGGTGAGTAGGTGGTATTTAATTATCAACATGGAAGTGGGGGAACAACCTCAGTTATTAAGACTATTTCTTTGGGTTTTCTTCCTGTAGCCTCGAGGGACGGTTTGAAGATGAGGAGCTACAGCAGATTCTTGATGATATCCAGACTAAACGCAGCTTCCAGTATTAAACACCAGCTATCACTGCTGCTGAGGGAAACCCATCCTTAGTGTAACACCATGGTTCTAATATCTGGCCCCGCTTGTACAGAAATGCAATTGCAGAAGACACCCAAGTTTCCCTTGGAGACAGCCAAGTCCAACTTGGCTTTGGTTTAAGTTACTGTTTGAAAACTGACTATTGGACCATAATGAGCTTGTAATTACAGCAAGGTTTTCATTATAGCAGACATCTTTGACTTGTTGAATTTGCCTCTCTGTGGATAATGTGGGTTTTCCACATGACAACCTCACACCAGGATTTTTGACTGCTTTTGTTACTTTGAATTCTTAATACTTTTTACATATCAGTAGATTTATAGTTTTTGATGTTATAGAACATATGGAACTTCTATTGGCAACAAGTGGTTTTTACCTACATGTGAAAAGAATTAAACCAAACCAGTATAATTGTTTCAATTATTTTTGTTTATCTTGGGGGAGAGGGGCGAAGGGCCCCACCTGCTGGACTGGCTTGCTAGAATGCAGAAGCAAGAGCCTTTTTGTTTTTATGATTTTTTTGTTCATGAATGGGGCTTGCATCCTAGGGTCACTGTTTGCACACTTATGATCTTGTGTACATATTTTATTGTGGTGTGCCAGATAGTCTGTGACAATGAGGCCTAGTAGTTGCTATCCCACTTGAATAATAGGTATGATAGAGATTGAATGTACATGAACTCATACCTGCAAAACAGGTGTTTTACCATTAAGATACTATTTTATCTATTTTGGGGTATGTGTCACACCCAGCACCGCTTAGCTCTGTTTCCAGGGATCATCCACGGTCTTTAGACCACATGAAGTGTCAGTGCTTGAATTGGGGTTGGACAAGTGTCTAAACTTGTACTACCACTCTGGCTGCCTAGTTTGTAAGATATGTACTGGGAGAAAGAATCGTCATTCTTGTGCTAAGATGAGACAGGGAGGAAGTTTACAATGAAACAAGTAATTGGGCCAGACAGTAGCATAGTGCTTGGGCATTTGCCTTGCATACAGCTGACTCAGGACAGATGTGGGTTCAGTCTCCAGCATTCCATATTGTCCCCCAAGCCAGGAACAGTTTCTGAGTGCAGAGCCAGGAGTAACCTCTGAGTACCACCAGGTGTGACCCAGAAAACCAAAAGAAAAAAGTAGTTACATGTGAAGCTATTGTCTTTTGGGCCCAGAGCCTTGAGATAGGTAAGTACTGTGCCTCCTGAGACTGGCTGGATGTAGATTCGGAGTCTCTTGTCTTTTTTCTTTTATGCCATACTCGCTGGTGCTCAGGGCCTCCTCCTACTCTGTGCTTGGAAATTGCTTGTTAGTGTTTGGAGATCCATATGTGGATTCTGCACTAAAGGCATTCATTCAGCCTAACTCTCTGGTCCTGAAGTATTTGCTTTTATTTTTGGGGATGAGGAAGCTATTTCTGGCTGTACTTAGGAATGATCACTGGAAAAGTATGTGGAGAACTGTAAGAAATAGAAAAGCCAGAGGACCAGAAAGAGAGTATGGTTGGTAGGACTCTTGCCTTGTACATGGCTGACCTGGGTTCAATCCCTGACATCATGGTCCTCAGAGCTGCCAAGAATGAGCCCTGAATGTAGATCTAGAAGTCACCCCTGAGGGGGGCCAGAGAGGTAGCACAGCACTAAAACATTTGCCTTGCATGCAGCCAACCAGGGACAGACCCAATTCTATTCCTGCGATCCTGTATGGTCACCTGAGCTTGCCAGGAGCTATTTCTGAGCACAGAGCCAGGTGTAACCACTGAGCATTGCCAGGTGCAGCCCACAAACCAATCAACTAATAAATAAATAAATTGCTTTAGTAAAAAAAGGTAACCTGGGCCGGAGAGATAGCACAACGGTGTTTGCCTTGCAAGCAGCCAACCTAAGGTGGTTGGTTCGAATCCCGACGTCCCATATGGTCCCCCGTGCCTGCTAGGAGCTATTTCTGAGCAGATAGCCAGGAGTAACCCCTGAGCACTGCCGGGTGTGGCCCCCCCAAAAAAAAATAAGAAAAAAAAGGTAACCCCTGATCATTACTGGGTATGGCTCCAAAACAAATCATCAAACAAAGAAGAAAATTATCAGGAATTGAGATTAAAGAAGGGAAATTGGGGCCACAAGGATAGAGTGAGTAGGACATTGCCTATTAGACAACAGGCTTCAGTTTAATCCCAGCACTACATGTGCTCACCTGAGTACCACTGGTGATCACCTCCAAAGCAAGCAAGCAGAAAGGCCTAGAAAAAGGTCCAGGGGGGCCGGGAAGGTGGCGCTAGAGATAAGGTGTCTGCCTTGTAAGCGCTAGCCAAGGAACGGACCACGGTTCGATCCCCCGGCGTCCCATATGGTTCCCCCAAGCCAGGGGCAATTTCTGAGCGCTTAGCCAGGAGTATCCCCTGAGCGTCAAACGGGTGTGGCCCAAAAACCAAAAAAAAAAAAAAAAAGAAAAAAGAAAAAGGTCCAGGAAAATGGCTTGAGAGCATTACATACACGAGCTTTATATACAAACTTTCTGTAAGACATTTTTTACATACAAGAATGGGTTTCCATCCCAGGCACTGCATAGTTCCACAAACCAGAAATAATCACCTAGCACTGCTGAGAGTGGCCCCCAAACTAAGAAAAATGGGAGTAGGGCCCGGAGAGATAGCACAGCGGCGTTTACCTTGCAAGCAGCCGATCCAGGACTTAAGGTGGTTGGTTCGAATCCCATTGTCCCATATGGTCCCCCGTGCCTGCCAGGAGCTATTTCTGAGCAGATAGCCAGGAGTAACCCCTGAGCACCGCCGGGTGTGACCCAAAAACTAAAAAAAAAAAAAGAAAAATGGGAGTAGATGTGTGGAAATAATAAAGTTTTAAAGCAGAAATAAGATTTGATTATTTTTTTCTGGGAGTAGATGTGTGGAAATAAAGTTTTAAAGCAGAAATAAGATTTGATTTTTTTTTTTCTGAGCTAGAGCAGGAGGACAGCAGGTAGGGCATTTGCCTTGCATGTGCCAACCCAAGTTTAACCCCCGGCATCCCATGTGGTTGTCAGAGCCTACCTGAGTGCAGAATCATGAGTAAGCAGAGTATGATCAACAGAAAAAGAAAAATTCTTGGGGCCAGAGAGCTGGCATGGAGGTAAGATGTTTGCCTTGCAAGCAGAAGGACGGTGGTTCGAATCCTGGCATCCCATGTGGTCCCCAAAGCCTGCCAGGAGTGATTTCTGAGCGAAGAGCCAGGTGTGACCCAAAAAAAACAAAACAAAACAAAACAAATTCTTTTTAAACTGGCCATTGTGGCTGCAGCGTAGTAAAGGGAGTTGTGAAGAAGGGTGTAAATAAATCCTCACGCTCCAATCCCGATCGGAAAGGGAAGCTGGTCTGGAACAGGGCCACTGCAGGAAATAATCCAAACCAGGCTGGAGAGAGATGAAATGGGTCTGGGGACCTTTCTGCCACATGGAGAGAGAGGAGCCCACCAGGACCAAGGTCTTTATTGGGAAAATAGAACCGTCCCCATGGGTGGAGAGCATGGGTGGAGGTTGGGGTAGAGAGTCTATCCCAGGCGTCTCAAACTCAATTTACCTGGGGGTCGCAGGAGGCAAAGTCGGGGTGAGGCAGGGCTGCATAAGGGATTTCGCTTACCGAATATTCGCAATAAAAAATCCCATTAGTAAAAAAAAAAAATTGCAAAAAACCGCATTAAACATTTGCATACCCCGAACAGAACTGCTCAGGGTATGCGAATGGTTAATGTGATTTTTTTCTTACTAATGCGATTTTTATTGCGATTATTCGATAAGTGAATAATCGCGAATACTGCAATATATGAAGGCCGGCCGCAGGCCACAAAATGTTGTACGGAGGGCCGCAAACGGCCCGCGGGCTGGGAGTTTAAGACCCCTGGTCTATCCAGAGGTTCATCCCACCCAGGTCGGTTTTTGATAGGTAAAAGAGAAGTTCTAAACATCACTGAATATGGCCTCAAAACCAGCAGAAAAAGAATAAATCAATCTAGAATTCCCAATTTGATCCTGTGATTCCACTCCTTGGTATGTAACCCAAGAATATAAAACTATCAGTTCAGGGGCCTGGAGAGATAGCACAGTGGCGTTTGACTTGCAAGCAGTCGATCCAGGACCAAAGGTGGTTGGTTCGAATCCCGGTGTCCCATTTGGTCCCCCGTGCCTGCCAGGAGCTATTTCTGAGCAGACAGCCAGGACGCCTGAGCATTGCCAGGTGTGGCCCAAAAACCAAAACCAAACCAAACCAAACCAAAACAAAACAAAACAAAAAAAACCCCTATCAGTTCAACAGTACACAATGGAATATATCTTGAAGAGACTGGGGAGATAGCTCAAAGTCCTAGAACACATGCTCTTTCTGTGCCAGAGGATGAGAGCTGACCCCACAAAAAGCACCGTTCGTTGAGGTCCCAAGCTAAACACTTAACAGAAGAGATGAAATTCTACCTCTAGCCACAACAAGGATGAAATGTTAAGTGAAGGAGGACAAAAGCCAGATGATCTCACTCTGGTATATAAAGAAATAAAGGGAATGAACAATGTAATGTTTTTACAATTTATACTGCCAATTACTTTGCAAATGTTAGAGGACAACCAGTTTTTAAAGTTCACATAAACAGTATCATCCAGTGTCCTTTGTGGCTCATTGAATTTTCCTAACATTCATCAAATGTTTTGGTTGCTATGTAGTTCAGTGTACCCCATACCAGATGTTATTCTTCCATTACTGATGGGTGCCGAAGAGATAGCACAAGGGTTAATTTAAGGCTCTTGAGGCCAGATAAGTGGTGCTAGAGGTAATGCATCTGTCTTGCTAGCGCTGCGCTAGCCTAGGACAGACCGTGGTTGGATCCCCTGGTGTCCCATATGGTCTCCCCCCAAGCTAGGAGCAATTTCTGAGCACATAGCCAGGAGTAAACCCTGAGCGTCAAATGGATGTGGCCCCAATAACCAAAAAGTAACCAAAAAGAAAATAAAGGCTCTTGCTTTGCATTCTGTTGACCCATTTCCCAGTGCTAGGAATGATCTTTGAGCAAAGCCAGATGTGGTCCTGAAAACGAATCAAAAAAAAAAATCCCAAAGGGGGGACCAGAGCAATAGCATAGCAGGTTGAGCATTTGTCTTGCATGCGGCCAACCTGGTTTTGATCTCCGGCATGGCACATGGTGCCCGGTGCCTACCCTGAGCACCTCCCAAGTGTGGTTTCCAAGCCAAAATTCCAAAAATTAAATGAATAAAAATGCTCAAAAACACCTCAAATTAATTACTGATGGATGTCTGGCTTAACAGTGTTCTCAGTGCATAAGAATAATGGTAAGGTATCCTTGTTATATTTTTCATTATAATATTCCATTCATACTAATTTGTCTGAAAAGCAAAAAAAAAAATATGGTAAGGACATGGGGTAATACATGGGTAATACATGAGGCCGGAGAGAGACAGCACAGCGGTAGGGCATTTGTCTTGATGTGGCCTACCCAAGGACCGACTGGTTCAATTCCCGGCATCCCATATGATCCCCTGAGCCTGCCAAAAACATAGACTTGTTTTTTGGGTCACACCGGGCAGTATTCATCGCTCCTGGCAGGCTCAGGGGACCATATGGGATGCCGGGATTCGAACCAAAGTCCTTCTGAATGCAAGGCAAACGCCTTACCTCCATACTATCTCTCTGGCCCCGGAGGTGATTTCTGAGCACAGAGCCAGGAGTAACTTACCCTTGAGCATCAAAGGGTGTGACCCCCCCAAAAAAAAAAAACAGAAACCAAGCAACCAAAAAACAAAAACATAACCCCCCCAAAAAAAGAAACACCCCAAAACAAGTCTTTGGAACTGAATTACCTTGGGCCTCATCAGAGTGCTTTCTTTATTCTTTTGATTGGCCACACCAGAGGTGATCAACCAGGGGTCACTTCTGGCTCTGCGCTCAGAAATCCAGGAGATGTTCGGGGACCACATGGGGTGACGAAGATAAAACCCGGGTAGGCCTCGTGTAAGGAAAACGCCCCACCCTCTGCGCTATTCTTAGAGCCCCAACTTTGGGCAGATACTTTTAACAGTTTTCCAAAGTAACTGTACCACATGGCTCTGCTTTGGTCAACTTGGACTCAAACATAAAAGATGCAAAAGAGTAAAGACTTGCATCAGATGAATGCGCAAATAAATGCCCAGAGAACCTTTGGCCCAAGCTGAGTGCAAAATTTTATTTAAATTCTTTAGCAGGGTCCTGCAAGGAACCCTCAACATTCCAGATAATACATAGCCTGAAAACGTTTCTTCTTCAGATGCCAGAACACTTTTTAAAAATGTTTTTGGATGAGTGGTGCGCACCCAATTAGCTCCCAATGGAAAGCTATGAGGTTAAGGTATTCATTCTATCTTCTGCACAGTAGCATCACTGTTCTTTCCCAGGTCTGCCCTAGGCTCCTCCTAGGCAGGAACAAAGGAAAAGGCTTCGTGCGGGCCGCGTGGGGACGGGAGGGGGGCGGAAGAGGAGGGAGATGCGCTGGCCCCGCCCCTTACCCCCGCACATGCGCAGACCGCGGCCCTCCGGGGCCGGGCCGGCCGGGAGCGCGCAGGCGTCGCGTCGGTGCGTGATGACGCCACGACGTGCGCTCGGCGGCTCACCGGGGAACATGGCGGCGGCTGCCGTGGAGCAGAGGAGGGCCTGAGGCGGCGGAAGGCAGGGAGGGCGCAGGCTCGGCCTGCAGGGACGTTGTGGAGAGCGAAGTAGGACCCTTCGCCCGTCGTTCCGCGCCCGGCGTGGGAGGGTGAGTGCCGCGGCCGCCCCGGGCTCGACCGGCCCGCCTCTCCGGGCGGCGGGCACTCCGCCATTTTCCAGCTCGGCCGTTGCGTGCTGTGCTGTGTGCTCCGGGGGGCCTGCGGGGGGCTTGGAAACCGCCGGGCGGCCCCGGGGCCTCCGTTCCGCCCCGCAGGGGTCACGGGGTCAGCGGCGGCCGGAGTCCTGGTGGCGCGGAGCCTGCTGCGCTCACTCGTGGGCCCGGCCGGGCCTGCCCGCCGGCTGCAAGGGGCGGGCGTCGGGGGATGCCTGCAAGTTTGGGGGTGCGTGGGTGGAGGGCGAGACGTGCCCCCCGAGACCCAGCGCTCGGGTCAAGGGTGTGTGTGTGTGTGATTGTGATTGCGATTGTGATTGTGAGTCCTCGGGTTCCTTGGGTGCAACTTGAGCCATCTCATCCCCGGGTTTCATTCATGGGGTCGATTGGTGACCCAGACCCCGGGGTCCCACAGCACCCCCCCACATTCTTTCGGAAGACTGACTCTTCTTCTTTTCCTTGGGGGCCCGTTCTGGGTCCTCTTGCACAGCCCAGCGTGGTTCCTTTTCGTAGCCCCATTCACCTCTCCGATTTCGATTTCTTTTGCATCTTTGCAAAACACACACACACACACACATTTATTTCTCTGTTTTCTATGGGTTGAAGGAGCTACAGTGCTCAGGCGCGACTCCCCCTGACTGTGCTTGCTGGGGTATTTTTTTTTTTTTTATCCAATGGCGATCTGGGGATCCAAGTGGGGTGATTTCCTAGCGCCTACTAGTAGTACTAGTAATTACTCAATGCTAATAGTGAGTTGGTACTGATACTCTGAGTATTTACTCATAGCCATTAGTAAAGACTAGTAATTCCTAGTGCATAGTAGATGAGCTTGTTGCATATACTTGACCCTAGTAACTATCTCAGCTCATCGGACCTATTTCTGTTAGTATTTATTCTGTTTTTGCCCCTCTCCCTTTCTTTTTATTTTCTGGGGGAGACTTAAGATGTTGGTAGTTGATCGAATCCTTTTTGGGTTTTGGCCATTTCCGGAGAAGAGGCCACAGGGAATGCCGTACTTGGAGCTGCTGGACAAATCCGGAAAGCACGGATTTCTTTTTATTTTTATAGGAAGCCTGCCATTATCGTTCCCATCCAGTTTCTACAGAACGGACATTTAACTGTTGAGGAACTTGGAGAGACAGGATTTGAACAAAAAAACTTGAGTTTCAAAGCGATCCCTCATGGGAGCCCAGAGCTGAGCTGACTTGGAACTCCCTGGAGGTAGTTAACAGTGCACCCTGTATTTCTGTTTGTGTGGAGGTAGACCTGTTTTAATTCCAGCAAAAACTTTCGGAGCATGATAGTCGAAAGGAAACACGGTAATTGTTCCCCAGGCGCATATTTTGTTTCCTAATCTTAATTGCATTTGACGTCTATTCCTTACTACCTTTTTGGTCTTTCTGCTCTTCTCAATGGGTTACTTTGCCTAGAAGATTTGTAAAAAAAAAAAAAAAAAAAAAAAAGAAGGTACCCTATCCTAGTGAATTTGTACTGAAGCAAACTACTACTCGTGTCTGAGTAGTCTATTTTCTCGAAACCTAGGGGAAATTTTTCTTTTTGTACTCTTGGGAAGAATTTTGGGAGGAAGTTGGCCAAAGTATCTCCATCTCAGTTTTTCAGGAATGATAAATTTGCTTATGTATTTATAATTCACAATCGTGCAAGCTAATAACCTCCATATATTTTTCTTGTTATGGGTAGAATGTATTGTAGAAGTTTAAACGTATTTCAGAATGAAGTAAGATAATCTAGCAGGACGTAACTATAACTACCTTCAGAAAAATATTAGTGCACAATTTGTTTACTGATGTATTCAGTTCTTTTGAGGTTGCTTTACCGAAAGCTTTGCTAGTTTTTAAAAACTTACTTTTGTTTTTAGACCACGTGCATCTAGTGATGCAGAGGGCTTATTCCAGGCTCTGTGCTCAGGGATCACATCTGAGGGGTCCAGGGGAACATTAGGGTGCTGTGGATTGAATCCTAATAGACTTCTTGTAAGCCATTGTACCCACTGTTGATAGGGTTTCACGTATACAACATTCCAACAGCATATCTCCACCAGATACCATTATCTGTCTCCCCCCTAATATCCCTTAATTTTATTATTATTATTATTATTATTTTCTTTTTTTTTTGGTGCTCAGGGGTTACTCCTGGCTAACGGCTCAGAAATAGCCCCTGGCAGGCACGGGGGACCATATAAGACGCCGGGATTCGAACCAACCACCTTAGGTCCTGGGTCGGCTGCTTGCAAAGCAAACACTGCTGTGCTATCTCTCCGGCCCCAATTTTATTATTTTTAAAACTATTGATTGATTGGTTTTTGAACCACAACCAGCGGTGCTCAGGGGTCGCTCCAGGTCCTGCACTCAGAAATTGCCCCTGGCAAGCTGGGGGACCTTATGGGATACCGGAATCAACGGGGTCCCTCCACTCCACAGGTCGGCTACATGCAAGGCAAATGCCCTACCACTGTGCTTTCTCTCCGCCCCCCCCCATATATACACACACATATATATATATGAAATTTAATAATATCAAAAGTCAAAGGAAATGTCTAAAACAAGAAATGATCAGTAGTTTTGGTGTTTTTCTTCTATGAAAAAAGATTGAAGTCATTTTTCTTTTTCTTCTTTTGTTTTGTTTTTGGGTCACACCTGGTGATGTTCAGGGGTTGCTCCTGGCTTGGGGGACCATATGGGACTCCCGGGATCGAACTGAGGTCTGTCCTGTGTCAGCACCGAGCAAGACAAACTCCCCATCACTGTGCTATCACTCTGGTCTCTATTGAAGTCATTTTCATTTTGTTTTTTGGTTCACACCCAGCTGTGCTTAGGGCTGGCTTTTAACTTGGCCTAGGTATCGATCACAGGGATCACCTGTGGGGGACCAGGGCACCATATGTGGTGCTGGGGATCGAACCTAGGTTGGGCGTATGTAAGGCAAGCACCCTATCTACTGTAATATTTCTCTGCCCCATTTCAGCCTCCCTTTTTCCCTTCCTCCCTCCTTTTCTCCCTTTTCCCTCCCTCCATCCTCACTTTCCATCCCCTTCCTCCCTTTTCCCTTTCCCTCCACCCTCACTTTCCATCCTCTTCCTCCCTTTTCCCTCCCCTCCTTTACTTCCCACCTTTCCTTCTCCTTCCCTCCTTCCTACACTCCCCTCCTTCCTATTTTCCCCTCCCTCCCTCCCCCTTCCTTCCTTCCTTCCTTCCTTCCTTCCTTCCTTCCTTCCTTCCTTCCTTCCTTCCTTCCTTCCTTCCTTCCTTCCTTCCTCCCTCCCTCCCTCCCTCCCTCCCTCCCCTCCCTTCCTTCCCTTCCTTCACCCAGTGATGCTCAGGTGCAACTCTTATACCGTGCAGTGCTGGTGAAACCATATGGGATGTGGGTGTTAAACTTGGTAGGCAACTTGCATAGTAAACATCTGATTCATAAGTATAGATATTTGGCCCCCTTCAGTTTCTTTCTCTCCCTCCTCTCCCGCTCTCCTCCCCACTCTTCATTTCTCTCCCTCTCCTTTCTCCCCCCACCCTCTGAGGCCAGAGCAATAGCACAGCAGGTAGGGCATTTGCCTTTCACATGGCCAGCCTACCTGGGTCTTATCCCCAGTATCCCATTTGGTCCCCTGCTCCAGCCTGCTGGGTGTGATTTCTGAGTACAAAGCCAGGAGTAACCCCTGAGCACTGCTGGGTGTGGCCCCAAAACCAAATTAAATAAAAAAATCATTCTTGGTGGGCTTTGGACACCATATGGGAGTCACACCTGGAATACTGGAGAGCTATTTCCAGCTTTTTGTGGTTGTGTTGTTCATACTCAGTGACCTCATACCTGGACCCAACTGGTGCCTTGCAGCATGCAAAATTCTTAACCCCTGTGCTGTCTCTTTAGCCTTGTTTTCAGATCTTTGTTTTGTTAGGGGCCCATATCAAGCTTAATTCTGTCTCTTCAGGGATCACTCCTAGTAATGGAAACCATAACTAGTGCTAGGAATTGACTGGGTCAGCCACAGGTTCAAGGAATGCCTTATCCGCTATACTATCTGTCTGGTTTTTATTTTATTATTATTATTTTAGTATTTTGGCCACATCGATGACACTTGGGTTACTCCTGGCTATGTGCTCAGAAATCGCTCCTGGCTTGGGGGACCATATGGGGTTGCCAGAGGATCTAACTGCGGTCTGCATTAGGCTAGCACGTGCAAGGCTGACACCTTACCACTTGCGCCACTGTTCTGGCCCCTGTTTTTATTATTTTTTAAAATTAAACTTTTTGGACCACACTCAGCGGTGCTCAGGGGTTACTCCTAACTTTGCACTCGGGGATCACTCCTGGGAGGTAATCAGGGTATGATGGAGATCAAACCCTGGTCATTTGAGTAAGGCAATGGCTACCCACTTTACTATTCAATGTCTTATCATTTTTGTATTCACATAATAAGCAAAGAAGTTGAGGAATAAATGAGTTTTCTACAAATACTCCTCATAACTACTTGAATTGTATTTAACACAAGATTTTTTTTGTTTTTGATTTTGGGCCACACCCGGCAGTGCTCAGGGGCTACTCCTGGCTGTCTGCTCAGAAATAGCTCCTGGTGGGCCGGGAGAGATAGCACAGCAGCGTTTGCTTTGCAAGCAGCCGATCCAGGAACAAAGGTGGTTGGTTCGAATCCTGGTGTCCCATAGGGTCCCCTGTAACTGCCAGGAGCTATTTCTGAGCAGACAGCCAGGAGTGACCCCTAAGCACTGCCAGGTGTGGCCCAAAAACCAAAAAAAAAAAAAAAAAAAAATAGCTCCTGGCGGGCACGGAGGACCATATGGGACACTGGGATTCGAACCAATCACCTTTGGTCCTGGATTGGCTGCTTGCAAGGCAAACGCTGCTGTGCTATCTCTCTGGGCCCCTTAACACAAGATTTGATTTAATTTTGATCCTGAGCCTTTACTTATGACCTCTTTGCAGAGCTGGAATGATAATACTGTGGATGGGGTTTTGGCTTTATATGATAGACCCAGATTCAGTCCCTAACACCTCATCATGTTTCAGCTCACCAGGAGCAGTCACTGAGTGCAGAGCAGTAAGTAAGTCCTAGATGGTGAACCTATGTGCCAGCAGTGGCACGCGAAGGCCTTGCAGCTGGCACGTGGGAAGGTCCTCAGTTAATAAATATATAAAATTTATAGAGTTTTTTAGATACTAAAATCTTTTTTTTTTTTTTTTTTTTTGGGCCACACCCGTTTGACGCTCAGGGGTTACTCCTGGCTATGTGCTCAGAAATCGCCCCTGGCTTGGGGGGACCATATGGGACGCCGGGGATCGAACCGCGGTCCGTTCCTTGGTAGCGCTTACAAGGCAGACACCTTATCTCCAGCGCCACCTTCCCCAGATACTAAACTCTTGTTGAGATTTAATTGACGTGCTGGCACTTTGAGGAAATTCTTTGGTTTTGTGCAGTAGTCTGGGCACTCTGACTCAAAAAGGTTCACCGTCACTGTCATAAGTAATGCTGGGTGTGGTTTAATCCCCTTCTCCCAAAAAAAGGCTTTTTTGTATATCTACTGGAATTCTTTAGACTCTTCTTTTTGTGGGGGAGGTTATAGATCACACCTGGTGGTGCTCATATTACTCTTGACTGCACCAGAAATTACTGCTGGTAGGCTCTACAGTGGTCTTCAAACTATGGCCCGTGGGCCACATATTGTATTTGTATCTGTTTTGTTTCTTCATTGCAAAATAAGATATATGCAGTGTGCATAAGAATTTGTTCATAAGTTTTGTTTTTACTATAGTCAGACCCTCCAATGGTCTGAGGGACAGTGAACTGGCCCCCTGTTTAAAAAGTTTGAGGACCCCTTCTAGGAGCTATATGGGATGCTGGGATTCCAACCTGGGTTAGTTGCATGCAAGGCAAACACCCTCATTACTGTGCTTTCTCTGTAGCCCCCTAGACTATTCATTTTATTTTGTATCCTTCAAAATCTTAGCTAAATTTATTCCAGTAATAAGGTCTTCAGTGACTTACTTTCTAACTTCCTTCTGAAGTTAACTTGGGGTCTGTTTGATGTCTGTTCTAGTACCCCTTCACTATACCTTATCCATTTTGAATCTTAGAAATATGAGCGCTGCACCTGGGCCTCCTGAATTCAAAGCATATTCCCAGCACATTGAACCATTTCTTCAGCTCTATCATTGTCAGTTTTGGAGGTCAGATTTTCCCAGTGGTTCTCTGGGCCATTCCTGCCAGTACTCCTAATGTTTAGTGCTTGGGCCCAGAGGTATTGGGGATCACCTGATGCTTAGTGTGTTATTGGGGGCAGAAGGTTGTATCATACCAGACCTGGGGCCTTTCATGTGTCAGGCATGTGCTCTTCCTCTTAGCTACATCTCTGGCCATGAGGTTGACTCTGGGAACTATGTGGAGGGAGGGGGTGGGATCTAGTCAGCATTAGGTATTCAGATTATATTTCCCACTGAGTGCTTGGTATTACTCCTGGAATCACGAGTGTCAGGGATTGAACCCTGGCCTCCTGAATGCAAAGGACCCCTTGAGTTACCATTCTGGCTTTGACTCTTTTTGGGGGAGGGTCTACACCTGGTAGTGCTCATGAATCACACCTGGTGGATATAAGGTGCTGGGGATCAAAATTTCTCTGTATGCATGCAAAACAAGTGCCTTACCTTCTGTACCATCTATTGGGACAGAATTATTGATTATTAGAACAGAATTATTGATTGATACATCATTTTAGTGGTTTTTTTCCCCACTTTGTACCCCACATTTTTTGTTGAGGTATTGTGATTTGCATACCTTTTTTGGTTTGTTTTGTTTTTGCATGACACCCAATTCTTAGTATCAGTCTGCTTAATTACCGGTCCTGGTGGTCTCAGGAAACCATATTTGGTGTGGGGATCAGAGTCAGATGTGTGAGTAGGGCTCTTGACTTAACACCTGGCTTGGCTCTGTGCAAGGCATTCTATACACTGTACTTGTTTCAACCTTACATTTATTATCATTATTAGTGTGTACCTCTTGCTTTAATTTTCTCATTGTGGTCCTGTGGCCACCAGGTTCAAACCCAGTGTGGACTAGACTGTGCAATGAGAGATTCGGGATTCTTTTTTTTTTTTTCCCCTTCGGGATTCATTCTAACGCCTCACACGTGCAAGGTGTGTGCTCACCACTTGAATCACATCCTTTCCTCTTGAGTTAATTTGGAGAGCATCTCCAAAGCAGTGCTCAAGGGCCCCAGGGTTCTCCTGGTGATACTGGCCACAGGCACTAAACAGCTCGGTGCTAGGGCCTGAGGATGCATAATTAGCTTGGCTCCCCTGGTGGTAGGGTGCAGTGGGGCCACATCTGTTAGGTGTTTGGAGATTTCTGGGATGCACTTGAACAGAGATCCTGGGCACACCACATGTGTCCCTGATCTTTGTGCTGTCCCACCCTTTGATTTTTATGTTAGATGTATATTTGAAATTTAATAGGGGAATATGTTGAAAAAACAGGGACCAGGAGATAAGGACAATAGTCAGGGTTAATGAGTTGCTTCTGACTTGGTTTTGATGTTCTCTTTATCCTCTTTTCTCTGTATATCTCCCCCCAACCCCCAGTGGTGCTCTGGGTTACTCTTGGTTCTGCACTTATAAATGATTTTTGCTAAATGGGATGCCGAGGATTGAACCCGGGTCATCTGCATGCAAGGCAAATGCCCTACCCACTATGCTATTGCTCTGGCCCCTTTCGGCTTTTTTTTTTTTTTAGGTTTTGGTTTTTGGCCCACACCCGGTGACACTCGGGTTACTCCTGGCTATACTCTCAGAAATCGCCCGGGACCATGTGGGATGCTGAGGATCGAACCACCGTTCATCCTAGGCTAGTGCAAGGCAGGGCACCTTATGCCCTGCACCACCGCCCCAGCCCTGCTTTCATTTGTTTTTAATATTTTATTTAAATCACCATGAGATAGACAGTTACAAAGCTGTTCATGATTGAGTTTCAGTCATAAAATGTTCTAACACCATCCCTTTACCAGTGCACATTTCCCATCACCAATGTCCCCAGTTTGCCTCCTGCCCTCCACTGACTTCCTCCTCTGGTAGACATTTTCCCCCAGCCCCTTTTTCTTTTTTGGCACTGTAGTTTGCAATATTATTACTGAAGGGGTACCATGCATATCACTTTACCTCCTCTCAGCACCCAATTCTTTTTTTTTTTTTTTTTTTTTTTTGGGTCACACCCGGCAGCGCTTAGGGGTTACTCCTGGCTCTACACTCAGAAATCACCCCTGGGGGGGGGAGGAAAAAAAAAAAGAAATCACCCCTGGCAGGCAAGGGGGACCATATGGGATGCTGGATTAGAACCACCATCCTTCTGCCTGGAAGGCAGACACCTTACCTCCAGGCTATCTCTCAGACCCCAGAACCCAATTCTTGTCCTGAGTGATCGTTTCCAATTGTCATGGTCTCTTCCTAATTGCAATCCCCTGCTATTTGTATCGAGTTTCCTCGCCTCATGGATCCATGTCATGGACATGACCCATGTCAGTTGTGATTCCTTGCCACATGGACCCATCCTCTTGGACCTTGTAGTAATTGTCTTTGAGTGCACTCATTCTTTGTCTATCCCTATCCTGACTCATTTCAAGCTTAGCATAATTACTCTTCATAACCATTCATGTATAAGTACTTTTCATAACTTTGGTTTTCCTAACAGCTTCATAGTATTGCATTGTGTATTGCACCACAGTTTCTTTATTCACTCATCTGTTTTCAGGCACTTTCCAGATTCTGGCTATTGTGAATAGTGCTGCAATGAATGAACATGGGCATGCAGAGGACTTTTCTGCATTGTTTTGGGCCCTTAGGGTATATTCCTAGGAGAGGTAATGATGGGTTATATGGGAGCTCAGTTTGTAGATTTTTGAGGAATGTCCATATTGGGCTTTTTTTTTTTTTTTTACCACACCCATTTAATGATCAGGGATTACTCCTGGCTAAGTGCTCAGAAATTGCCTCTGGCGTGGGGGGACCATATGGGACCTCGGGGGATGAATCGCGGTCCTTGGCTAGAGCTTGCAAGGCAGACACCTTACCTCTAGCGCCACTTTGCAGGCCCTGTCCATATTGTTTTTCAAAAAGGCTTGACCAGTCTGGGTTTGATTCTTGACCCCACAGAGTCTCAGATACATCTGATTTTAGGCCTGGAACACCAGTGGGTATTCCCCCACTGTCTCCTACACTATTGGGAATGACCTGGAAAATTCCCTGCAAGCACAGCACTGAGCAGCATCTTACATTCAACTGTCTTACTGGTTTGCAAAGAATTCCTCATGTACTGTAAAGTGAACCTAGGTAAAAGCCTAACAAAGGACCTTCCCCCAACTTCCTGTTTTCCTAATCTCTTTTGGTTTGTAAAACTACACATGGATTATGGGGCCTTTGCCCACCCTAGTGGGTGGGGTTCTGAATAATAAAGAAAAACCATGCTGGCTTTGTGGGGAGAGAGGACACATGGGATAGTAAGACAGACATGGCTTAGGAGCACAGGTCAGGGAGAGCTCGGCAAAAAATGAGCACATGCTAGAAAAAAAGCCATGAGGAATAAAGTGAGCTGACTTAAATGAATGTCTTTTCCGACTGCTGTGTATCATTTCTCTGCCGCTACTACCCTTCAGATCTGCCGGCCCATGCCAGGGGAGGGCCCACCCAACACGTGGATCACTATATAATTTTATTGATTGATTGGTTGGTTTTTGGGCCTCACTCGACGACGCCCAAAGGTTACTCCTGGCTCTGCCTTCAGAAATTGCTCCTGTCAGGCTTGGGGACCATATGGAAAACTGGGGATCAAACCTGGGTACGTCCCAGGTTGGCCATGTGCAAAGCACGTACCCTACCACTTTGCTATCGCTCTTGCCCTTCACATATAATTTTAGTGTTTTTTTTTTTTTTTGGTTTTTGGGTTACACCCAGCAATGCTCTTACTCCTGGCTCCACGCTCAGAAATCACTCCTGGCAGGCTTGGGGGACCATATGGGATGCCGGGATTCGAACCACCGTCCTTCTGGGTGCAAGGAAAACACCGTACCTCCATGCTATCTCTCCGGCCCCATAATTTTAGGTTTTTGTTTTTTTTTGTTTTTGTTTTTTGTTTTGTTTTTTGGGCCACACCCGGCAGTGCTCAGGGGATACTCTTGGCTGTCTGCTCAGAAATAGCTCCTGGCAGGCACGGGGGACCATATGGGACACCGGGATTCGAACCAACCACCTTTGGTCCTGGATTGGCTGCTTGCAAGGCAAACTTTGCTGCTGTGCTATCTTTCCGGGCCCCATAATTTTAGTTTTAATCAACAATGTACGGCTTGAAAGGACTCTCTGTTTTGGGGGCACACACAGTGATGCTCAGGGATTATTCCAAATGGTGCTTGGGACTATGTGGGTTGTTGAGGACCAAACCCAAATCAGCTGCATACAAGGCAAGCTCCATACCCACTGTACTATCCCAAACTCATGGATAATAAGAGTATTTTATTGAAATTTTGCTTTTCTTGGGGGTGGTTTGCACATCCTGCAGTGCTCAGGGCTTCTGGTTCTGTGCTCAGGGATCATTCCTGGCAGCACTCGGGGACCATATAATCAGTCAAACAGTGATAGGGGAAGTGTCCTGTTCATTGTAATGTCTCCCAGGTCCCAATTGTAAAACATTGGGGCTGGAGAAATAGCATGGAGGTAAGGCATTTGCCTCACATGCAGAAGGTCTGTGGTTTGAATCCCGGCGTCCCATATGGTCCCCTGAACCTGCCAGGAGCGATTTCTGAGTGTAGAGCCAGGAGTAACCCCTGAGTGCTGCTGGGCGTGACCACCCCCCCAAAAACAAAACAAAACAAAAAACCAATTGTAAAACATTTTAAAATTCATGGGGCTGCATTCATTTTCAATACCCAACATTCACAGACAGGGGTAATCCTTCTTCCATACTCTGTCCCCAGGAAGCTCTGAACATCACAGATTATAACCCCCCAAAAAACAAACATAAATGTGGAAATTGAACTCTGGTCAACCAAGTGCAAGACAAAAATCTTTATCCACTATATTAGCACTTAGACCCCATTTATTTGTTAATCTTTGTTTATTTGTTTGTTTTTGGGGTCACACCCGGCAGTGCTCAGGGGCCACTCCTGGCTCTACGCTCAGAAACTGCTCCTGGCAGGCTCAGGGACCACATGGGATGCTGGGATTCGAACCACTGTCCTTCTGCATGCAAGGCAAATGCCCTACTTCCATGCTATCTCTGTGGCCTCTGTTATTCTTATTTCATTGAGCCTATTTTTTTTTTTTTGGTTTTTGGGTCACACCCGGCTGTGCTCAGGAGTTACTCCTGGCTGTCTGCTCAGAAATAGCTCCTGGCAGGCACGGGGGACCATATGGGACACCGGGATTCGAACCAACTACCTTTGGTCCTGGGTGGGCTGCTTGCAAGGCAAACACCGCTGTGCTATCTCTCCGGGCCCGAGCCTATTTTTTTTAAACAAAAACTTTATTGATTGGTTCATTTTGGGGCCACACCCAGCGGCGCTCAAGGGTTACTCCTGGATCTGCACTGAGAAACTGCCCCCTGGCAGGTTGGGGGACCATATGGGATGTCCAGAATACAACCGGGTCCCTCCTGGGTCAGCCACATGCAAGGCAAATGCCCTACTGCTGTGCTATCTCTCTGGCCCCTATTCTTCTGGGGGTGGTCTTACACATGGTATCTGGCTTGGTGCTTAGGGGTCCATATAGGATGCCAAGTATCAAACCTGGGTTGGCCTTGTGCAAGGAAAGTTTCTTTTCTACTATGTTCTCTTTCTGAACCCTCATTTGAGTGTATTATTTAATTTTCTACTTTGTTTTTGCTTTTGGGTCATACCTGGTTGCACTCGGGTTATTCCTGGCCCTGGGCTCAGAAATCCCTCCTGGCAGGCTCAGGACCATATAGGATGCTGGGAATTGAACCCTGGTCTGTCCTGGGTCTTGCTTCATGCAAGGCAAACGTCTTACTGCTGTGCTATCTCTCTAGTCCCCATCTACTTTGTTTTTCTTTGGTGACTGGGGTTTGCATAGTCTTGGTTTGATGCTCATTTTGGTGTTGACCTCTTTTTTTTTTTTTTTTGAGGGCCATATCTGACAGTGCTCACTTCCTGGATGCAGGATTAGAAATTATTCCTGGCAGGGTTTTGGGGGACCATCTTGGGTTCTAGGGACTGAATCCGGTTGGCCTTGTACAATGTAAGCACCCTACCTACTGCATTTAAATATCTTATAGCGGGGCCGGGTAGGTGGCGCTGGAGGTAAGGTGTCTGCCTTGCAAGCGCTAGCCAAGGAAGGACCTCGGTTCGATCCCCCGGCGTCCCATATGGTCCACCCAAGCCAGGGGCGATTTCTGAGCACATAGCCAGGAGTAACCCCTGAGCGTCAAATGGGTGTGGCCCAAAAACCAAAAAAAAAAAAAAAAAATATCTTATAGCTCCAGCTCAAGGATTAACACTTGATTGATGAGCTGTGTAGGGACAGTACACTGGTTGTATGGTTCTCATATTTGGTTTGATTGAAAGGGGCTGGAGAAATAGTACAACAGTGAGGGCACTTGCCTTGCACACCTCTGACCCAGGTTCAATTCCTGTTCTCCTAAATGTTCCCCTAAGGTGGCCATAGGTGATCCTAGAGTATAGAACCAGGACTAACCCCTGAGTATAGCTGGGTTTAGCCAAATCCCCTCCAACAAAGGGAATGTCCTAGAAATCTTACACTAGTTGTTCTACCACTAGGAACTCCAAAACTTAGTTTCTAGCACATACTTGGGTATGAAAGGTGGTGCTGGGTGTTGAACTTGAGGCCTCAATCTTGCAAGGCAAATGCTGTCCACTGGCCTTTGTGTACAATTCTTTTGTGTGGATGCAGAGTGTTCACTTCTTGTGAACCTACAGAGGGCTATAATGGTTGGGTATATTATAATATCTTTAGCACAAGAAAATGTTACACTTATTTTTTCCAAGAGTCTACTATTTTACTTTTTAATCAGAAGTGTATGAAGGTTCTAATTTGTTTGCATATTTAGCACTTCTCTTAGGTTTTAATCCTGTATCTTCTCAGGGGTCACTATGGAGATATTCAGGAGACCATTTGGGGGTGCCCGAAATTCCAGCAAGAGTCAGGTCTTACTCCATGTCTGCACTCAGAAATCTCTCTTGGGTTTAGGAAGCCTGTGGAATGTTAGTGATCAAACCAGGGTCAGCCATGTATAAGGCAAGTGTCTTAGCCACTGTACTATATCTCTGGCTCCTAAAAAATGAATTTTGATCTTCAACTAGCTATTTGATGCCTTTCTCCAGGCTCAATGCTCAAGGATTTTCCTAGTGGTGCTTAGGGGATCAGGTAGTGTTTGAGATTGAACCTGTGCTATCTGCTTGCAAAACATGTATTCTTTGAAATTCCCCCTGGCTCCCAGCAACTTTTGGGATGGGTGTAAGGGCTACCCAGGGCTGTACTTGGAGCGATACCACAGTGGGTAGGGTGTTTGCTTTGCATGTGGTTAACCTGGATTCTATACCCAGCATCCCTTATGCTCCCCTGAACAACCCTGGAGCACCATCGGGTGTGGCCAAAAACAAACAAAAAAAGGAGATTGCTCCCCTTTTTGGGAAGGGAGGTTTTTCTTGAATCACAAATGGCAGATAATTATTAACCAGATCACCTCAGCCTGTTGGATGGGACCAGGATTGAATTAATATTTTAGCTTCATGCCTGTAAGATAGGTATTCCTGAGCACATCCTGAGGCCCTCTGAAACTATTGTACTTGAGACCCAACTTGGGGGCCGGAGAGATAGCATGGAGGTTAGGCCTTTGCCTTTCATGCAGGAGGTCATCGGTTCAAATCCCAGAGTCCCATATGGTCCCCCGTGTTTGCCAGGAGCAATTTCTGAGCCTGGAGCCAGGAATAACCCCTGAGCACTGCCGGGTGTGACCCAAAAACCACAAAAAAAAAAAAAAAAAGAGACCCAACTTGTTTGGAGAGAAACACTGAACTTTAGAGATAATATTAAAGATAATTATAACTAGGCCATTGTGTGTATTAAAACCCTTTTTTTTTTGGAGAGCTGTTTTAAAGTAAAAACAAACAGGGCTTGGTGAAGCACTTGCCTAATGTGTGAAGCTCTGGGTATTTTTACCCTCTGCCCTCCCCCCCTTTTCCTTTTTTTGTTGGTGTTTTGGGCCACACCCGTTTGATGCTCAGGGGTTTCTCCTGGCTAAGCACTCAGATATTACCCCTGGCTTGGGACCATATGGGACGCTGGGGGATCGAACAGCAGTCCTTCCTTGGCTAGCACTTGCAAGGCAGACACCTTACCTCTAGCGCCACCTCGCTGGCCCCCTTTTCCTTTTTATAATTTTTTGTGTGCCACACCGGATGCTATTAATCCTGACTCTGTGTTTAGGAATCACTCCAGTTTTTGGCAACTATATGCCATGTTGGTGATTGAATTGGGGTCCACCATTTGCAAGCTGAGAATCTCAGTTCCTGCACTATCTCTTTGGGGATTGACACCTGGCTATGCTTAGGGGTTACTCCTGGCTCTGCACTCAGAAATCGCCCCTGGCAAGCTGGGGGACTATATGGGATGCTGGGAATCAATTAGGTTCCTCCCGGGTTGCCGGAATACTAGGCAAATGCCCCACCACTGTGCCATCTCTCCAGCCCTTTTCTATTCTTTCAAAGATAATGTAGGCTATAAATACATAATGTATTTATGTATTTACTATGTATATGTCCCTGGTTGTTGTTTTTTTTCTTGGTATACACAGTAGTTTATATAAAGTTCTGTGCCTTTTTTTTTTTTTTTTTTTTTGGTCCTGTTTCTGACAGCACTGGGGTGATATGGGCCTGCTGGTAGCTCTCTGTACCAGCTCTGCTGGTAGCTTGAGGATCATTGTATCTGCTTTTGGTATCATGCAGTCTATAGATTAAACCCGGGTTTCTGGTAGGTAGAGTGCTTCCCTTACATTTTTGGCTTACCCAAATTTGATCCCTGGCATTTTATATAGTCTCCAGAACCTTGCCCAGAATGATTCCTGAGCACAGAGCCAGGAGTAAACCCTGAGCATAGTCTGTACCTTTTTGGGGGTGGCACAGGGGCCCACTCTGGTTTATATGTTGCCCACATCAGACCTTGTTTATCAGGTTTGAACCATCTTTTTAGTCACTGGGTTACTTTCTTTTCTGCTTTGGGTCAGATCTAGTGATACTCAGGTTATTCCTGGTTTTATCCTCAGAAATGACTCTAGGGGCTGGAGAGATAGCATGGAGATAAGGTGTGTTTGCCTTGCATTCTGAAGGGCAGTGGTTCAAATCCCAGCATCCCATATGGTCCCCCGAGCCTGTCAGGATCGATTTCTGAGCATAGAGCCAGGTGGAACCCCTGAGCACTGCCTGGTGTGACCCAAAAACCAAAACTAAAAAAAAAAAAACAAAAAAACAAAAAAACAAAACAACAACAAAAGAAATGACTCTTGGTGCTTCTGGGACCGGATGGGATGTTGGGGATTGAACGAAGTTGGCTTCCTGCAAAGGAAATGCACTACTATCTTCCTGTTCTCTCTCCCTCTCCCTCTCCCTCTCCCTCTCTCCCTCTTCCTCCCTCCTCCCCTCTCCCTCTTCCTACCCCTCCCTCTCTCCCCCTTCTCGCCTCTTTCCCTCTCACTCCCTCTTTTCCTTTCTCCCCCTCTCCCTCTCCTTTCTCTCCCTCTTTTCCTCTCTCCCCCTCTCCCTCTCCTTTCTCTTCCTCTTTTCCTTTCTCCCTCTCCCACTTTCTCTCACTCCCTTCCCTCTCCCCCTCTCTTTCCCTTCCCTCTCCCCCTCTCTTTTCCTCTCTCCCTCCACACCTGGTGGTGCTCTGGAATCATGCCTTGGGACTATATGGGATCCTTGGGATTGTATCAGGATGACCTGCTGCATGCAGATTCCACGCAGATTCAGGACAGATCTGGTTTTCATTTCTGGCATCCCATATGTCCTCCTAGACTGCCAGGAACGATTTGGGGGTGTTGGGCTACACCTGTCTTCTGGCTTGGCGCCATATGGGATGCCTGGATTCAAACTACTGTCCATCCTGGATCGACTTCGTGCAAGGCAAAAGCCCTATTGCTGTGTTATCACTCTGGCCCCCAGGAGCGATTTCATTTCTGAGTGCATAGCCAGTAGTAACTCCTGAGTACTGCCTGCAAGGCAGATGCCCTACAACTGTGTTATCACTCCAGCCTCCAGGAGCGATTTCTGAGTGCATAGCCAGTAGTAATTTTGAGTACTGCCAGGTGTGACCAAAAAAAAATAAATAAAAGAAGAAAGAAATGTGTGTAAACACACCTTTTTAATTCTGAAAATTCATTTAGCTCATTACTTGCGACAGAAACAAAAAAATGAATTTTTATGGAGACCTATTTAGGCTCTTTGTAGTTCACAGGTGTCTGAGAGGAAATATTTTCAAACTATATAAATATGCTTCTGTTTCTGAAACTTTTCTACTAAATTTAGCATTCATTGGTGACACCTGCATACAGCAACTATTTCATTGTTCCATTGGTGGTTATTTTAATACACATGAACATCTAATGTTCCTGGGTACCAAAGTACCTATGTACATTGTTTATAGGACTCTTGGAATATAGGGATTAAAAAGAACTAGATTTTTGCTTACAAGTAATACATAGTTTAAACCAGAGGTTCTTTTTTTTTTTTTTTCTTTTTGGTTTGATTTGGGTTACACCTGGATGTGCTCAGGGATTACTCCTGGTGGGCTTGGGGCAAGCCGTGGATCAAGCATGGGTCAGCTGTGTAAATGCCCACAGCAGGTAGGTAAATGCCCTACCTGCTGAATTATCACTAACACAATCAGTTTCTTGATGTGAATAGATAGAAACTACCTTCTTTTTTTTTTTTTTTTTTTTTTGGTTTTTGGGCCACACCCGGCAGTGCTCAGGGGTTACTCCTGGCTGTCTGCTCAGAAATAGCTCCTGGCAGGCACGGGGGACCATATGGGACACCGGGATTCGAACCAACCACCTTTGGTCCTGGATCGGCTGCTTGCAAGGCAAACACCGCTGTGCTATGTCTCCGGGCCCAGAAACTACATTCTTTTGAACCCTTGACCACTTCCACTTCCTTGGATCATCCCAGGGTTTTAATACTAATTCTCTTTTTTAATTTGTGTTATATCCAGCAGTGCTTAAAGTTTATCTCTGGCTTTGTTTATATATGTTCAGGATCACTCTTTGCAGTACTCTGGAGATCCTATGAGGTGCCAGGGTAAACCCTGGTAGTTATGTGCAAGTTCCTTAACTCCATAGTTTTTTTGTTTTGTTTTGTTTTTAGGCCATGCCCAGAAGGTGCTGGGGTAGGTGTGGGCATTATTCGCAGCTTTGTGCTCAGCACTTTTCTTGTCATGTATACTAGCAGATGTGGCCCCTGTAAATGTGTGTTTGTACTGTTTTCTTTTTTTTTTTTTTTTTTTTTGTTTTTGGGTCACACCCGGCAGTGCTCAGGGGTTACTCCTGGCTGTCTGCTCAGAAATAGCTCCTGGCAGGCATGGGGGACCATATGGGACACCGGGATTCGAACCAACCACTTTTGGTCCTGGATCGGCTGCTTGCAAGGCAAACGCCGCTGTGCTATCTCTCCGGGCCCCTGTTTTCTAATATGTACACTCTGACTATTGCAGAAATAAGGAGAAGGAAAGTTGAAGGCGAAAATCAACTGTGTTATTACATATAACAATCCATATTTGTGTGGCTAATATAGACAAAATAAAAAGAGGAAATGCTTCTTGTTTTGTTTTTGTTTTTTGGCTACACCCAATGTTCATTAGGGATTTGTCCTGGTTTTGCACTCAGGAAACACTCCTGGTGGGCTCCGGGGACCATATGCAGTGCAACCTTCATGCAAGACAAATGCCCTACCTGCTACAGTCTCACTTTGACTACAAGAAGATTTTTACTCTAACTTCATGCTTTTACGTTTTGAATTTTTCTCTCATTTAAAAAATTTTTGTAGGGGCCAGAGAGAGATCGCATTGGTAGGGCGTTTACTTTGCACGTGGCTGATCCAGGACGGATCTGGGTTCGATCGCCGCATCCCATATGGTACCCCAAGCCAGGAGTAATTTCTGAACACATAGTCAGGAGTAACCCCTCACTGTCACTGGGTGTACCCCCCCCCCCCCGCCAATTTGTAGTGCCAAGTATAGAACCCAGAACTTTGTACAAGCCATTTATTTTACAGTTCTTGTGCACAAGCACTCAGTTTGTTCAGAATAATTTTATTCCACATGGTTAATTTTAGGTTGTGTGCACTTTATAAATGTCAGGTCTTTTTTTTTTTTTCTCACATACCTAGTGAGGTTAGGGGCAACTCCTACCTCTGCTAAGGTGTTGTAGTCTGTAGTTTTCAGAGATGGTTTTCAGAGGTGATATTGAGGATTGAACTTGGGCTTCCTGCTTGCACTCATGGTTGGAGAGATAGATAGTATAGGGATTCCTTATGCTTACCTTGCATATGGTCAGCTCAGGTTTGATCTCTAGCACTATGTGGTCCCTGGAGCACTTTTGAGAGAGAACACTGAGCACACTAAGTGTGGCTCAAAAACCACCAGCTCTCCTCACATTCTATAACAGGCATTTAGTTATCTCTTTGGCCTGCTCTCTTTTATTTTCATATGGTGAGGTTCCATTAAAAGCTTTACTTTTGTTTCAAGGTTAGAATAGTTTTCTCCTTTTTTTTAAACTTTATTTATTTATTGATTGAGATTGGCTTTTGGGTCACATTCAGCGGTGCTCAGGGTTACTCCTGGCTCTGCACTCAGAAATCACACCTGGTGGCTTGGGGACCATATGGAATGCTGGGAATCGAACTGGGTCTCTCCCAGGTTAGCTGCAAGCAAGGCTAATGCCCTATCACTGTGCTATCTCTCCGGGCCTAGCCTTTTATTTTGTCTATGGTAGGGATATTTTATTAACTAAGGCATTTGTTTTATAGATTATTTTTATTGTGTCAGTTTCTGTAATCTGTGATATTTCTACTTCCTTTAAATTGGAGAGAACTCCAGAGAGTTAGCAATATTGTTTAATTTTGTTGGGTTAAAAAACATAATTCTGGGTGCCAGATGGACAGTACAGGGGTCAAGGGCAATTACCTTATACACTCAAGTACAAGCCGAGTTTTTTTTTGGCAAAATTTGTGCTGAAAAACCCAAACTTGGGTCATACAGGTTATATACAAGTCGCAGCTGAGCTGAACTGTATGCCACTGAACTATTTAATCCACAATATTCAGTGGCACATTTAATTAAGTGAAAAACCCATTTAAGGCAGTAAAGTCCTGTAAATAAATGTTTATAAATTCTGAATCCTTATAATTAGGAATTTTATAGTATAATGATTCAGTACTTTTAACCATTTATTTAAATAGTTTATTCACTTAGTTTATTTATTCTTAAATAGTTTATTCACTTTATTAAAGTTGCCATTGAATACTATGAGTTAATGTGGTATGAAGTATGATAATGGTATACAGTATATCAGTCATGTAATGTAATCTTATATATATATATATTTTTTTGTTTTGTTTTGTTTTTGGGCCACACCCGGCAGTGCTCAGGGGTTACTCCTGGCTGTCTGCTCAGAAATAGCTCCTGGCAGGCGCGGGGGACCATATGGGACACCGGGATTTGAACCAATCACCTTTGGTCCTGGATCGGCTGCTTGCAAGGCAAATACCGCTGTGCTATCTCTCCGGGCCCCATCTTATTTTTTTTTTTTTACTTATTTACTGATTATTCAATTATTGTAATTGTTTTGAGTATGTGTGTGTGTGTGTATATATAATTTTTTTTTTTTTTTTTGGCTCACACCGAATGACGCTCAGGGTTTACTCCTGGCTATGTGCTCAGAAATCGCTCCTAGCTGGGGGACCATATCGGATACTGAGAGATCAAACCAGGGTACACCCTATATTAGTGCATGCAAGGCAAATGACGTACTGTGTACGTCACCACTCTGGCCCCATTTTGGGTGTATATTTTTTATGTTTGAAATTGACCAGTGGTAGCTGCATTTTCCACTTCAGCTTATACTCAGCTCACTAAGTTTTTCCAGTTTTTAGGGTAAAAATTAAGGGGGTCGGCTTATACTCGGTCGGTTTATACTCGAGTATCTAAGTACCTTGCATAAGCTATCCTTCTTGGTCCTCAGTACCACATATGGCCCCAGAGCATCTTCCAAGAGTGATTCCTGAACACAGAGCCAGGAACAATCACTGAGCACTGCCAGGTGTGGGGCCCACCCCCCCAAAAAAAGAAGAAAAAATATAATTCTGTTTGCTTCCCAGGTATGGTCTGTGAAGTTGACTTCTTCAGCTTTTTGGCAGTAAAGTTCTTGTGCAGTTTACTCTCCTAGTACTGATTTTTTTCAAACTCCATAGACGTCTAAATTATTAGTAGATTGAATTTGGACATAGAAAATTGTATTGTTTACGCGTGTGTGAAATGTTTATTAGTTGCATTTTCCATTTTGATCTGTTCAGTAAAAAACATCTAAAAATAGATTTTAGGGGGCCAGAGTGAAAGCACAGCGGTAGAGCATTTGCCTTAGATGAGGCCCACCTGGGATGGATCAAGGTTCTATACCCAGCTTCCCATATGGTCCCCTGAGCGCCTCTGGGTGTGCCCCCAAACCAAAAACAAACAAACAAAAAAGACTTTAGCAGGCCCGGAGGGAGAGAGAGAGCACAGCCCTTGCAAACAGCCGATCCAGGACCAAAGGTGGTTGGTTCGAATCCCGGTGTTCCATATGGTCCCCCGTGTCTGCCAGGAGCTATTTCTGAGCAAATAGCCAGGAGTAACCCCTGAGCATAGCTGGGTGTGGCCCAAAAAACCAAAAAAAAACAAAAACAAAAAAAAGACTTTAGCATTAGAGGGCCAGAGCAGTGGTGCTAGGGGTAAGGTGGCAGGCGGCCTTGCCCACGCTAGCCTAGGACGGACCTCGTTTCAATCTCCCCACCCCCCCAGCGTCCCATATGGTCCCCCAAACCAGGAGCGATTTCTGAGCACATAGCCAGGAGTAACTCCTGAGTGCGTCACTGGTTGTGGCCCCTCCCCCCAAAAGAATTAGACTTTGTTTCCTTTATTCTTTTTGGGTCTCCCTGGCAGTGCTCAGGAATCCTCAGGCCATTCTCCAGGCCATCAGGACTATGTGGGTTTTGTGAGGTCTGTACACACATGTGCTTATGTGCTGAGTATTATGGTGTGTGGGCATGTGGTGCCAAGAACCAAACCAGGCATGCATTCCTTGTTTTATAATGAAGCTGATTGTAAGATTACCAGAGAATACTTTGTTGGACTGAATTCTCAGATAAAATTTATCATATATGTGAGATGCATGTTGTCTCAGGTTGACCATATGAGCTGCTGGAGATTGAAACTGGGCTCGCACTTGTGCCTGCATCTTACTGTCTCTCTGGCCTTAGAACAATATTTTAAAAGATGGATGCTTTCTATTCAAATTTTTAAAATTTCAGTGTCATCATTTACAATACCATTAAGAGCATTGTTTCAGATGTACATGTCACACACATCAGAGTGTCAGCATTTCTCCTGTCATTCCCCATCCCCAGTACCCTTTTAGCAAACTCAGGCCTACTTTTAGAGATTCATTAGTGATATTCAGTTTTGATTTTGGGTCATTCACAGTGATGGGTACCAGTGGTACAGGGAGAACCTGGTCTCTGACATGCAAAGTATGTCTATTAAAATGGAGTTTTTTAGGCCCTCATTTACCTTGTTATTATTTTGTTTTGTTTTGGGGCTACACTCAGGGGTTACTCCTGGTGCTTTGCTCAAGAACTACTAATGGTGGTGCATAGGGGACCATATGGGATGCCAGAGACTGAACCTGGGTCAGTACAGAACCTGCTGTACTATCTCTCTAGCCCCTCTTTCTCTTGGCTATGCGCCCAGAAATTGCTCCTGGCTTGGGGGGACGGTATTCGACACCAGGGGACCGAACCCCGGTCCGTCCTAGGCTAGCGCGAGCAAGGCATGCCTTACAGCTTGTGTCACCACTCTGGCCCCTCATTTACCTTTTTAAAATTTCCTTTTATTTGGGGGAATTGGGCCACGTTGATGGTGCTCAGGGGCTGTTTCGCTCTCTTCTCAGGAGTGACTCCTGTGGTTCTCTGGAAATCACTTATGGTACTGGGGATTGAAATATGATCTGCTTTGGACAAGGTAGGTGCCTTAATTTCTTCTGTACTATCCTCCAGTCACATCATTGACAATACCCCCTCTCCCCATTTAGACCACCTCCCACAATGCTTATGGGTTACTCCTATCTTTTCACTCAGGTATTCTGGAGTGCTCGGGACCATAAGGGATGCCTACTTACAAAACTAGCACCTTACCTGCTATATACTATTTCTGTGGCCAATTAACCTGTTTATAAAATTCTCTTACTATATGAGAGAGGTCAATTGGTATTTGTCTTATCCCCTCTTTGAGGTTACACTGGCTGTCTGCAGGACTTGCTCCTGGCAGTACTTGATACCTTGTAATGCTGGGGATCAAACTCAAGACCTCTTACATAGTCTTCAACCTGGTGTGTTGTTTTAGGTACCATAAGTACCGTATTTTCCGGCGTATAAGACGACTTTTGAAACAAAAAAAAAAGCCAACCGAAATCGGGGGTTGTCTTATACGCTGACTATATCCCGAAAAATGTTTCAATATGCCGCTAAACGAAACAAAACATCAGGCCGCAGAGTTTCCAAATCTTTTTCTTGGGGGCTCCCAAACAGTACTCAGGACATCTGGGGGCCACTTCTGACAAAACACAGCTAACCGTGTTGGTGGTTCAGTGCTAGGGTCCGAGGATGGGGTGTTGTTTGGTTCATGTAGTGGGGGAGATTAACTGACGCCACCAGGGAATTGCCAGAAAAGGTGCCTATAATAAGGGACCAATTACTGCAAGGCTGCTCGGACTGCCTCTCTAACTCAGTCAATCCAAGCAGGTGTTTTATGCATGCAAATTAGACAATGTTCTGGACCCAAATTTGCACTGTCAAAAGCCTGCTCAGATTGGCCAGTCAGAGAGGAATCTATTACAGTAGAACCTTTGAACTTTTGCTTGTTGTGATTGGCTCACTGTGGTACATACAATTGCAGCACAGGAACGTTCTGTCTGATACAGCGAATATAGGCCTAAACCTATGTTTTAACTGCAAAATTAGGGGGTCGTCTTATATGCTGGAAAATATGGTACTGGCAGTACTCAAGACCTACTACTGCATCTACGCTTCGGAATTACTTCTGATAGTGCTTAGGGGACTGTATGCTTTGCCAAGGATCAAACCTGAGTCGGTTGTGTGCAAAGCAGATGTCCTAACCACTGTACTGTATCATACACTCCAGACCCTCCAACTTTTCCTTTTAAAAAAAAATGTTTATTTGGGGTCCATACCCAGCAGTGCTCAGAGGGTATTCCTGTCTCAGAAATTATTCCTGGCAGTCTCAAAGGACCATATGGGATGCCAGAGATCGAACCCTGATTGGCTGCATGGCAGCAAATGCCCTACCCTGCTTTTCTATCACTCCAGCCCTCTCCCCAACTTTTTGAACTGTCACCTGACCCATTTGTTCTTCATTCTTTAACTGACTTCTCTCAGCATATAATTGTCTATTCCATTCTTATTGCAGTGAATTGTATAGTGTAATCTTTCTTAATGCTGAGTAATTTCTGTTCCATTTTGTGTAACCAGTCTCTCTCTCCTCCCCATATTTTCTCCTCCCCCCATATGCGGGATAATGGCTGTGTGCATGGCAAGAAGACAAGTACCCTACCTTCTGTACTGTTTCTCTAGGGTAGTTCTCAATCTCCCCCCTTTCTTTTTTCTTGTTTGTTTGATTTTGGAGCATACTCCACTATGCTCAGGGATTACTTCAGAGGTGAGGAACCATTTGTGGTGTGAAGATTGGACCTAGGTCAACCATATGTAGGCCAAGTGCCTTATGTAGGACAAACACTTTCCCTATTGGACTATTGCTACTAGCCCTTCTACAGTATCTATCTATTCATCTATCCTTGGACACATGGGTATTTCCAAATTTTGGATGTGTTAGTATTGTTCCAGTGTTCATGTAAGACAAATATTTTTGGAACTATCTTTTGTTTTAGTGGGGGAGGTCATACCTATTAGTACTCAGGGATTACTCCTGAATCTATGCTCAGGTATTGCTTCTGTAGTTTCTGAGTAGTTTCTGTTCCACAGGAGCTGTGGAACTTGGATTGATTGGCTTCTCTTTTTCTTGAGTGTGGTGGTTTTTTTTTAGGGTGTGTATGTGTACTACTTAATTGTGCTTAGGGTTACTCCTAGCTTTGCACTCAGAAATTACTCTTGGCAGTGGTGGGGGTACCAGGGTTTGAACCTAGGTTGACCCGGTGTAAGGTAAAACTCTACCTGCTTCACTATTGCTGTGGCCATAGCCTGGCTTTTTGAGATTAATTGTGGAGCTGTGACTGAAGGGGTTGTCTGTGTCTGTGTCTGGTTCATGTGCCCATGTTCATCCATTTGTCTCTCTGCACAAAGGAACTTTAGAATTACATTTTCTGTTTTTGTTTACTTTGGGCCACATCTGTTAGTGCTCAGGGGTTGCTCTTAGCTCTGTACTCAGAAATTACTCCTGGCAAGCTCCGGGGACTAAATGGACCCCAGGGACCAAACCCAGGTCAGACACATGCAAGGCAAATCACCTACCTGCTGTGCTGTTGCTTGGCCTCAAGAATTATATTTTCTTTATTTTTTTTATTTTGGGGGGGGGCTACACACAGTGACTTTCAGGGGTGGTTACTCCTGGCTATGCGCTCAGAAATCGCTCCTGGCTAGGGGGACCTTATGAGATGCCAGCGATCGAACCCAGGTCCGGCCTGGATCGGCTGTGTGCAAGGCAAACGGAGTACCGCTGCGCTATTGCTCCAGTTCAAGAATTATGTTTTCTTCACAGTAAAATGGCCAAAGTACAGTGTTTTTTTGTTTTTGGGTTTTTGGGTCACACCGGCAGTGCTCAGGGGTTACTCTTGGCTCTGTGTTTAGAAATCGCTCCTGGCAGGCTCAGGGGACCATATGGGATGCCGGGATTCGAACCACCATCCTTCTGTATGCAAGGCAAACGACTTACCTCCGTGCTATCTCTCCGGACTCCAAAGTACAGTGTTTTAAGAAACTGTCTTTGAAAGCTGTCAGCCCTGGTTTCATTGAACTGAGCATCTCCAGTAGTAACCCCCAAGCATTGAGCTGTAAATAACATTACCCTCCCAACACTGCTGGGTGTACATACAGCCTGCTACTCCTCCCACTCATAACAAATTTGAGGAGCTGGGGGGAGATACCCTAAAGGATTGGAGCTTGTGCCTTATATGAAGGAAGTTTGGGTTTGCTGGTATCACATAATTATACTCCAGCATTTCCATAATGATCCCTGAGTACAGAACTAGGAACAGTGCTGCACAGGAAGCATGTGTCCCATCCCATACTCCCAGCAGGACTCACAGAGCTGGGAGTAGTCCCCAAGTACCACCTGATGTGGGGTCCCAAAATAAGTTCTTTTTTATTTATTGACGAGATATTCAATAATTCAATAACACTCAGAGCATTGACAGTGCTTGACACTTTGGTTAAAACTGCTATAATAAACATTCAAGTTCAAGTGTATGCTTAAAATGTCTAGTTTTTTTTATGGGACCAGAGAGATAGCAGAGTGGGTAGGACCTGCTTTGCTCACCACTGACTCAGTATAACTCTCTGGCATCCCATATGGTTCCCAATCCCCCCAGTAGTCCATCTGTCCCGCAGCACGGGGGACACTAGAATTACATTTTCTGAGCACAGAGCCAGAGAGGTTCAGAAACAAACAAAAATATTTGTAGTTCGGGGCTGGAGAGATAGAACAGTGGTAAGGCATTTGCCTTGCATGCAGCTTGTGGGACCATATGGGATGTCTGGGATTGAACCTGGGTGGGGTGCATGCAAGGCAGACCCCCTACCTGCTGACCTATCACTTCAGCCCCTGCTCTTGGTCCTATGGTAACTTAATTAATTTTTATTTTTTGCTTTGCCTGGAATTTAATTCAGGGCCTCACATACCAGACAAGTGCTTTTTATCATTGAGCTATTTCCTGGCCTCCTCTGTGTTCAAGTTATTTTCTGTTTGTTCTTGCCAGTGTGTAATTTTTGTTGGGGGGGTGGGGTGGGGACTATTGGCTTTGTGCTCAGGAGCCACATATGATAGTATCTGATTCAGATCATTATTGTAGCAGAAGCTAGGTCCATAGCGAATGACTTGACTTACGTGCAAGTTCGGTGACCCTCAGATTGCTCTAGGGTAGTGGAGATGTGTGTTATATGCTGTTTTTATCTTTGTATTTTTGGTTTTTGGAATCTAGGATTTCTCTACCCCCTCTCCTTATCTGATTGTGCTTAGGGAACTGCAGGACTGGGGATCAAAACTAGGGCTACTACATGGAAAGCGCTCATGTCAGCCCTTTGAAGCCTTCCGTACTCCAAAGTTTGTGTGTGAATATATATATATATATATATATATATATATACACACACATACATATACATATATATGTATATATACACACATATACATATATATACATATATATGTATATATACACACACATATACATATATATATTTTTGGTTATTATGGTTTTGGGGCCACACCTGGAAATAACTCAGAATTTACTGCTGATTCAGCAGTGCCCTGGAGACAATATGGGGTGCTGGGAATTGGGTTAGCCACATACCATCCAAGTACCTGATACGCTGTACTATCTCTGCGACCCAGGTGTTTTTTACTTATTTAAAGAAGCTACAGACTTTTCTTGAGTATGTGACTAGCTATTCCAAAGAGTAAGGTACTTAGTAGTTTTGTCCTGTACTTGAGAGTGTGGCACTGGATTGTTTTATGCGTGGTAACCCTACTGTTAACAATACTGTAAATCATGGTGCCTAAAATAAAATATTTTTTAGCTTAATTAAAAGTTTTAAAGCAAATTATTTAAGTGAATCACCATGAGATCTAGATACAAAGTTGTCATGATTAAGTTTCAGTTAGTACACTGTATTGTACCCTCATCAGTGCACATTTCCTGCCCATCAATGTCCCCAGTTCTAGCTATTATAAACAGTACTGCGATGAATTCTGGAGTGCAGAGCTCTTTTCTGCATTGTGTTTTTGGGCCCCTAGGATATATTCCTAGGAGCTGTATTACTGGGCCATATGGGAGCTCAATTTCAAGTTTTTGAGGAATGTCATTGTTTTCCAAAAAGGCTGGGTCAGTTCCCCACTGGCAGTGTAAAGTCCCATTCTCTGCATCTACACCAGCACTGATTGTTCTTGTTCTTTCTGATGTGTGTACATTTCTGTAGTGTGAGATTCCTGGTTGCTTTGATTTCTATCTCCTTGAAATTAATGATGTGGAACATTTTTTCATGTGCCTTTGGCCATCTGTATTCCTCCTTTGTGGAAGTTTCTGTTCAGATTTTTTCATTTTTGGATGGGGTTAGATTTTTCTTCTCAAGCTCTACCAGTGCCTTATGTATTTTAGGTATTAATCCCTTATTAGGTGGGTATCGGCTGAATAATTTCTCCCATTATCTGGGAAATTTATGTATCCTGATCATTTTCTTTAATATGCGAAATCTTTTTAGTTTAATGTATTTCCATTTGTTTATATCTGCTTTCATTTGCTCAGTGGTGTTTCATCCTTAATGATGCCTTTATCTTTAATGTCATGGAGAGTTCTGCCTATGTTTTCTTCTATGTACTTTTTGGTTTCATGTCTAATATCAAGATGCTTAATCTTTGATTTGACTTTTGTGCATGGTGTTTAAGAGAGGTCTGAATTCACTCTTTTGCTTGTAGGTGATCAGTTTTCCCAATACCACTTGTTGAAGAGGCTTTCCTTGCTCCACTTTGTATTTCTTGTCCATTTATCAAAGACTTATGGATCATATACCTCAGGGTTTGTTTGTCTCAGGATATTCAAATTTATTCCATTGATCCCAGGATCTCTATTCCAGTACCATGTTGTTTTGATGACTACTGCTTTATAGTACAGTGTGAAGTTGGAAAGTGACGCCTCCCTTCTTTCACCCCAGGAATTTAGCTACGTACTTGTGGAGGCTTATTATTCCATATAAATTTCAGGAGTGTCCTATTTCCTTGAAAAATGTCATGAGTCTCCTTACAGAGATTTCTTTAAATCTGCAATGCTTTTGATTGCATTAAATCTGTACAACAGCTTTTGTCTTGTTTGGACAGCAGGTATGGTGTTGGAGTGTGTTGCAATTGTAACTTATTGTTAACAGTAAACCACAATTCCCAAAATAATTTTTCACAGAGTTTTTGTTCTGACTAGCAATAAGTACATATTCTGTGTTGAGTCCTTTTCTATAATTTGATTGTTTTGTAAGTTGATTCATCACTTTAAAAATGATAACTTGGGACCGGAGAGGTAGCACAGCGATGTTTGCCTTGCAAGCAGCTGACCCAGGACCTAAGGTGGTTGGTTTGAATCCCGGCATCCTATATGGTTCCCCGTGCCTGCCAGGAGCTAATTCTGAGCAGATAGCCAGGAGTAACCCGAGCGCTGCCGGGTGTGACCCAAAAACCAAAAAAAAAAAAAAAAAAAAGATAACTTTAGTAGATAGAAAAATGTATATGGGAGGCTCAGAATGGTAGTACAGAGCTGAAGGCATTTGACTTGCATGACTGTGGCAGCAGCAGGGGTTCATATTTTGATTACTGCATACTTATGTTTCTTTGGACATTGCCAGGGCTGATCACTCCCTGAAAAGAAGGTTATATTTGTGAGTAAGCTCCTATATAAATTCACTAAGATGAAACTGAACTGCCAAAAGAATAAAGCTCTTCTAAAGGAATTGAAGTGTAAGGGTGATATTTTTTTTAAAAAATTGAATTATTGTGAGATACGGTTACAAAGTTGTTCATGATTAAGTTTCAGTCCTACAATGTTCCAACACCGATTCCCTCACCACTGCACATTTTCTGCCACAAATATCCAGAACTCCCACTCCTAACTGCCTCTATGACAGACTTCTCTCTAAAACACAGGTCATCTGTGTACAAGGCAAGCTCTCTACCTACTGCACTATCATGCCCCCCCCCTTTAATATTCTACAATTTCGTGTGGTCATTCTATTGTCTATCCTCCCTCATTTCATTCAGCATAATAATGTCTGTATCCAGGATGATTTTTTTTTTTTTTTTTTTGGTTTTTGGGCCACACCCTGTAACGCTCAGGGGTTACTCCTGGCTATGTGCTCAGAAGTTGCTCCTGGCTTGGGGGACCATATGGGACACTGGGGGATCGAACCACGGTCCGTCCAAGGCTAGCACAGGCAAGGCAGGCACCTTACCTTTAGCGCCACCGCCCGGCCCCGTCCAGGATGATTTTATTTTAAGTCTGTTTCAAAATACTATTTTTTTTAAATAAGATGATGGTTGGAAAAGGTAAAATAAGATATTTGAATTAAAATAAACAGTATTTTAGGGGCTGGATAGAGGACAGCAAGTAAGGCAGTTGCTTACTATATGGTCCCCCAAATACCATCAGGAATGATTCTTGGCAAAAAAAACCCAGAGCCTTGCCAAGTGCAATTCAAAAAAAAAAAGTGTGTGGGGGGGGGGAAGGTAGTACTTTAGGCTGGAGAGATGGCACGCATAGCAGAGAGAACACTTTCTTGCATAGATCCAATCTGGGCTCAGTCCTCAGCATCTCATGATACCCCAAGCGCTACCAGGAGTAATTAAGTGGAAAGCCAGGGTGGTTGTGAGCCATCCCCAGTAATATAAGTTCTAAAAAAATCATGATTCCAGTTCCTTTTTGTTGTTTTGAGGCCACACTTCGCAGTGTTCAGAGCTTGGTCCTGCACTTGGCTCTGTACTCAGAGATCACTCCTGTTGGGGTTTGGGGTCATATTTTAAAAGTTGTAATGATAGTCTGGAGAGGTAGCTCATTGTTGAAGCCCCTGCTTTGTAGTGGGATTATAATGAGCACAACCAGAGTGATCAGGGAGCACTACTGGGTGTGGACCCTCCTATCCTCAAAAAAGAATCCAAGCTTTTTTTAAGAGAGCAATTCTATAAACTGGGGTCTTTGATAAAGTCCAGTGATTTTGTTTGTTTTTTTTTGTTTTTTTTTGGGGGGGGGGCCACACCCGGCGGCGATTAGGGGTTACTCCTGGCTGTCTGCTCAGAAACAGCTCCTGGCAGGCACGGGGGACCATATGAGACACCAGGATTCGAACCAACCACCTTTGGTCCTGGATCGGCTGCTTGCAAGGCAAACTCCGCTGTGCTATCTCTCCGGCCCCAAAATACAGTGATTTTTTTTTTTAATTGAACTCCAGCAATTTATATTTACTCCTGAGCATTGCCTGTAATGATTCCTAAGGCTAAAGGCAGGAGTAACTCCTAAGCATTGCTAGGTACGACCCCCAAAACAAAAGAAAAGTTGAAAATAGTGCATTAAGAGAAAGGGAAAGTTGGGCTGGGGAGAGAGTTCACCTGGATTTAATTCCCGTTACACCACTTATGGGTTCTTCCAGCTTGTCAGTTATACCTCTAAGCACACAGCCAAGAGTAAGCCCTGAGCTCCACTGGGTATGACTATCAGTCCCCAAACTGCCCCTTCACCAAAGGGAATAGAGCAAAGTGTTTATTCAGAAATGTTTTAAGATAGTGTTGCAGTGCCATTCTTTGTAGTGAAAATATCTTTTCCCTATCTTAGTGTCCTAGAACGAAAGTACCGCCATGGCCACAGAAATTGGCTCTCCTCCTCGTTTTTTCCATATGCCAAGGTTCCAGCACCAGGCACCTCGACAGCTATTTTACAAGCGACCTGATTTTGCCCAGCAGCAAGCAATGCAGCAGCTTACTTTTGATGGAAAACGAATGAGAAAAGCTGTAAATCGGAAAACCATAGACTATAATCCATCTGTAATTAAATATTTGGAGGTAAGTCCATTTCATGTCCTTCAGATACTCCACCTAGGTTATTTTATCATTCTTTTTCAATAAGGTTTGAGAGCTGGGTTGTTTAATAGAAGAGTACATGCTTTACATGTCCAAGGACCTGGGTTCAAACGTTTTCTTTGGTCGTGCACCTAGCATTGCTTGGAGGTTATTCCTGGCTCTGTGTTCGGGAATTAATTCTGGCAGTGTACAATAGCCATTTGGGATGCTAGGGATCAAACTCAGTTGGTCTTGTGCAAGGCAAGTACCCTACTCACTGTGCTATCGATCCAGCCCTCAATCTGCATGGTTGGTTTTTGGGCCATACCCAGTAACGTTCAGGGGTTACTATGCACTGAGAAATTGCTCCTGGCTTAGGGGACCATATGGGACACTGGTGGATCGAACCGTGGTCCGTCCTGGATCAGCCACTTGCAAGGCAATCGCCTTAACCATTGCACTATCGTTCTGGCCCCTCAATCTGCGTGTGTTCACACCAGACAGTGCTATCTCTGAACTAAGGGATCACCTTTGGGGACCTCGGGGGACATATGGGGATCGAATCCAGGTTGACCATATATAAGGCAAGCACCTTATCCAGTACTTACCCCTGGGTTTGATCTTTAGCACTACAAAGGGAAAACAAAAATTACTACTGAATAATTATTAAAAACATAATTTTGGGATGGGTACAGGGAATGGGGAAATGGTTCCTGGGTGGTATTCAGGATATGTGGGGTTCCCTTCTGGTGATTTCATCGCTTTCTGGTCTGGGAGTTAAATGCAAGGGTCAGAGGATTTGCTACTGCAATGTGATGCTAGGGGCCTCCAGTGATGGTCAGGGACTATGTTAAGCTGCGTATTTAACCCTAATGAAACCCCTACAGTTTTGGGGGATGGGTGCTTAGGGCCATCCTTGGGTATCCTTAAGACTTACTCCTGGGGCCGGGTGGTGGTGCTAGAGGTAAGGTGGCTGCCTTGCCTGCGCTAGCCTTGGAAGGACCGTGGTTTGATCCCCTGGCGTCCCATATGGTCCCCCAAGCCAGGAGGGACTTCTGAGTGTGTAGCCAGGAGTAACCCCTGAGCGTCACCGGGTGTGGCCCAAAAACCAAAAAAAAAAAAAAAAAAAAAAAAAAGACTTACTCCTGATTGTGTTTAAGAATTGCTCTTGTCGGGCCTGAGAGATAGCATGGAGGTAAGGCGTTTGCCTTTCATGCAGAAGGTCATTGGTTCAAATCCCGGCGTCCCATCTGGTCCCCCCCAGCCTGCCAAGAGCGATTTCTGAGCATGGAGCCAGGAGTAACCCTGAGCACTGCTGGCAGTGACCCAAACACCAAAAAAAAAAAAAAAAAAAAAGAATTGCTCTTGTCATCGTTCAGGACCATCTGGGTGCTGGAGATTAAATCATGGGCTGCATTAAAGACACCCATATACTATCTTGGCTATAAAATATCCACTGTTAGGCTAAGGATCTGACTCCAGTGGTAGAGCACAGGCCAGTGTGAGACACTGGGTTCAGTCTCTGACACCTCGTTGTTCTCTCTCAACTTTAGGTCTCTACAGTAGGGACCAAAAAAGATAAATACTGTTTTTTAATGTTTATTTAACTTTTGGTTTTTGGGCCAAACAGCTAGTGGTGCTCAGCATTTACTTGTGGCAGGGGTAGGAGGACTTTGTGGGATGTCATGAATTCAAACCTGTGTCAGCTGCATGCAAGACAAGCATTCTAGTTGCTGTACTATGACTTTGGGCCTTGTTTATGGTTTGGAATGAAAGTAATTTAGTTCTGTCTTTAATAACAACTTAATTTTGTTGTTAATTGCTTTGGTTTTAAATGGACCATTTAATATTTAATTTGTTTTCAACAGAATAGAATATGGCAAAGAGATCAAAGAGATATGCGGGCAATTCAGCCTGATGCAGGTTATTATAATGATGTAAGTATGGAATGTTACTGTTTAATATGCGATCTGAGATTCAAGTATGGACATTTTCTAATACATGCTTAAATTAAGATAACCAATTTCTAAGGATTGTGTTACCCAGTTAACACAAGCGTTTAAACATGGGTTATTCTCTTTTAACAATTTAAATTTTTTTATTTACAATTTAAATTTTTTATTTTATTTTATTTTTATTTTTATTTTTATTTTTTTGGTTTTTGGGTCACACCCGGCAGTGCTCAGGGGTTACTCCTGGCTGTCTGCTCAGAAATAGCTCCTGGCAGGCACGGGGGACCATATGGGACACCGGGATTCGAACCAACAGCCTTTGGTCCTGGATCGGCTGCTTGCAAGGCAAACGCCGCTGTGCTATCTCTCTGGGCCCACAACTTAAATTTTTTAATGTATCGACAAACGAACTTTTGATTATGTGCTCTAGGCAGTGTCTAACATTTGTATTGTCTTAAAGTCTATGTAATAGAAAAGTCAGTTTTAAATTATTTAGATTATTGTGAATATATCTCATTTTGTTGACTATTTGAAGCTATTAGGAGTAATCTGGTATTTTATTACTGAGTAGTAGTGGGCATTCAGCTTATTGTACCTCAAATTTCTTTAACGTAGCTTAGAATTTATAAAATATTTTTGAATGTTCTGAATTTATCTTTAAATATTGAAATAATTTCCTAGCCATGGTTTATGCCCTGTCAGGAGCTTTTATGAACTAATTCTCTTCCTTTTTTTCTTTCTTTTTTTGTAGTTGGTCCCGCCTATAGGGATGTTGAATAATCCTATGAATGCAGTAACAACAAAATTTGTTCGGACATCAACAAATAAAGTAAAGTGTCCAGTATTTGTTGTAAGGGTAAGTATTCTGTGAAGTATTTTGGAGAAAAATAAATGAAGTCTGCAAACACATTTATATCAAAAATTAGGGGCTGGAGGAATAGCACACCAGATACGGTGCTTGTCTTGCACACTACTAACCAATGTTTGGTCCTGGCATCTCATGTAGTTCCCAGTATGGTTCCTCTGCCAGAAGTAAGCCCTGAGCTGGGGTTGTGTCCCCAAACCAAGAAACAATAGAATAGCATAAACTAAAGTCTTTATATCTGGAACAAATCTGAAACACAAATTTGCATGTCACTAATTTTATTATGAAACACTATATCATTTACTGTATCCATCTTTAGTAAGATTCTACTTTTGGATTGTTTTTCTTCATGTTGGCAAAAGGGAGATTGTAAAGCAGGTATCCAAGTGACCATAATACATAGGTAGGGCAACTTGCTTTGTATGCTGCAGACACAGGTTCAATCTCCAGTAACGCATATGGTCCCTGAGCCCAAGAGCATGATCCTTAAACACTGCGGGTATGGAGCTGCTTTCGCCCAGATGCCAAAGGGCATACATAGTGGCAAAAACAAGTGGGTCCCAGCACATAATAAACTAGAAAATAAGATTTTGTTCAAAATGGTCAAAGGCATATATGAAATTCCAGTTTGTGTTCTCTGTTGAGTATGTGTGTGAATGTATGTGTAATTTACTCCTTTTATCCTAAAAACATACATTCCCTATAAAAACACATGTATTTTTCCACACTTTGACAGTTTTTATTTTCGAAAGTGGGATTTTTGGTGTTTTTGTTTAGTTACCTCTAAGGCAACAAGTGTCATTTATCATAGAAATAAAGAGAATAGGGGCCGGAGAGATAGCATGGAGGTAAGGTGTTTGCCTTGCATGCAGAAGGACGGTGGTTTGAATCCTGGCATCCCATATGGTCCCCTGAGCCTGCCAGGAGTGACCCTGAGCGCTGCTGGGTGTGACCCAAAAACCAAAAAAAGAAAGAGAATAAGTATGCTGTATTTTGAGAGTTTGTATGTAGAATAAAATATTAAGATATTGATGTATAGAGTTAGGTATGGCCGGTGTATCTGGGTGGGATTTTTTGTCTCTATTTTTGAGTAAATTCACAGGATTTCTCATTGCTTAATTTTGTCAGTGGAAGAGACTTTTTTTTTTTAATTTTTTTAATTTTTTTTGTTTTTTGCTTCACACTCAGATGCGCTCAGGGGCCACTCCCGGCTCTATGCTCAGAAATTGCTCCTGGCAGGCTCGGGGGACCATATATGATGCCAGGATTTGAACCACCATCCTTCTGCATGCAAGGCAAATGCCTTACCTCCATGCTATCTCTCCAGCCCCCAAGAACTTTATTTCCTCTTGCTCCATCTGTCTTTCATTTCTCCTCTTCCTTGTCCTGCTGCTGCTACTGCTAGTGCTATTACTATTACTACTACAACTACTACTACACTATTCTTTTCTGGCCATACCCCACTATTCCTATGATTTACTCCTAGTTATGTGCTCAGGGATCACTCCTGTTGGCACTTGAGGGACCATATGTGTGGTAGTGCCCAGGACCAACCTCGTGGAATACAAGCACCTTATCCCATGTAATCTTCATCTTTGGAAGGGAGCTTTAACTTTTTTCTTTTAAAGAATGTTAATTTTAAGGAAATGCAATGGCCTTGATACTGTGTTTTATTTTGCTTTTTGGGACACACCTGTTAGAATTACTCAAGGCTCTGTGCTCAGAATTCATTCACTCCAGGCAGGCTCAGGGACCATATTGGATACCAGGTATCAAACCTGGATCGGCAGTGTGCAAGACAAATATCTTACCCACTGTGCGGTCACTCCAGCCCCTCTTAATTTGCATGTGCCATTATTTTCCTTAAGCTCAGCACTCTTTTGTTTAATTTATTCATTAGTTAAAGTAAAATGGTTTAATTTACATTTTCCTGTTAGTTGACTATAATTTACATGTAGGATATATTTATGGTATGATATATCACATATAATGATCCTTGCATATTTTTTTTTCAGCACCCACCACCACCCACACTGTTAACCAATCCTTGCATATTTTATTTTGAAATTTTCTTTAACATTTAGTTGCTTGTAACTTAATTCATAAGGCAATTTATTTATTTATTTATTTATTTTTTGTTTTTTGGGTCAGACCTGGCAGTGCTCAGGGGCTACTCCTGTCTCTACGCTCAGAAATCGCCCCTGGCAGGATTGGGAGACCATATGGGATGCCGGAATTTAAACCACTGACCTTTTGCATGGAAGGCAAATGCCTTACCTCCATGCTAACTCTCCGGCCCAGCAATTAATTTTTAATTTAGGTAATGAGCTAAAGACCTAGAACATTCTAGTGTTACTGCAATTTTCTTTCAGGGTACTTGTTTATAAATCTGACTTATACTTGAATGAAAGCACTTAGTTCCAATTATGCTAATTTTATGTATTTTACAAATTCAGGTTAGGCGTGAAGATTTGTGACATCATATATGTGTGTGTGTATATATATATATTTTTTTTTTTTTTTTCTTTCTTTTCTTTATTCTTCAGTGGACTCCAGAAGGAAGACGACTGGTTACTGGTGCTTCTAGTGGAGAGTTCACCTTGTGGAATGGACTCACTTTCAACTTTGAAACAATATTACAGGTAACATTAATTCTCAGATTGCAGCTACATTTTGTGGGCTTGGAAAGAGAATGAGATAAGATATATTTAATAGCATATTTAACTATATAATGGCATATTTAACTTAATATCATCACTGAGTGTTTATATATGCCTATAAGGATTGATATTCTTTCATATGAAGATGTGTTACAATTTACAAATATTTTGTTTCTATAGGCTCATGATAGCCCTGTGAGGGCTATGACTTGGTCACACAATGACATGTGGATGTTAACAGCAGATCACGGAGGATATGTGAAATACTGGCAGTCGAACATGAACAACGTCAAGATGTTCCAGGCACATAAGGAGGCGATTAGAGAGGCCAGGTTTATACACAATATACCATTTTCTGTAGTCCCTATTGTCATGGCTAAATTATTCTCTCCGTGTATTCTGGGTGCAGAGATGCATGGGTTCTGTCAGATTCTGGGAAACTTTCTGCACCGTTTAAACACATTTTTCTTTGTTTTCACACATTCACCATTTTGCTGGCTCTTCTCTGAAGTAGTATCCTGGTTTCAGGCTTTGCAATATGTTAGAGATGTATTGTCTGCTGCATTTTGCACTGGTTTTCTCTTTTCATTTATGGTTAATAATGTATATTCTTTTATTATTATCTTTGTGTAAGACAAGATTATTTCATTCCAAATAAAGAATTCAGTCTTTAATTATACAACTGAATAAAATCTAAAGCCTACAGAAAACACTTTCAGAAATCACACAAAATACAAGGACAAAAAAGGCTTAAGCGAAGACCTGGTTGGCTTGGTTATGCCACGACTTCAAAAAGAAAGTATAGTAGGACTTAAAAGCACACAGATAACCCTGGATGTGGCAAACAGTAATGGATTAATGAGTGGGTTCTTCAAGCTTTGTAAGCAGACCATTGTCAAGAAGACTCTAGGACTTTTCTTCAGAATCACTGTTGAAAACATCAGTAATGCAAATGTATAAGTGGAGTTTTAAATAATTTTCAGTAAGTTGTATCTTTTTACATATCAGTAAGATATGTATAGTAAAACTGAAGAAGAAAGTTTAAAAAAAAAGTGAAGAATTGCTGCAGCCTCAGAATAAAGCTCAGCAGCATTCTTTCTGGTTGTGCCACCCATGTGTGGGAGGAGGTCGGCAAGTTTATAGAAACATGTTCCACTGCACTCATTCTCTACTCTGAAAATTTTGACAAAAATTTTGGACAAACTCTTCTGTTGAGTCTTTGCCTTAGTGTCCTGTTGATACACTGACTTTTCAATTGGTCCTTTATTAGTCTTGGTATTCAAAATTAACAGGGAGTCCATAGAATTAGTGAAGAAACTTCATAGTCTTTCACAATAGGAAGGAAAGATGACTTTCTTCTTTTTTACCAGATTGTTGAAACACAAATCCGAATGCTCCTAGTGTTCAAGCTTTCCTGAAAAATATCAATATCCAGGGTATAGCTTGCCAGGGAGATGTGAAAGATGTCCCAGATCTTTTAAATAAAAGAAAAACACGCTGTGAAGAATGTGTAGTCTGTTAAATAGTCTGCCTTTTCTCAGCTTATTTTATAAAGTATATGAGGCAGAAGCTTTTGCTTTTGAGCAGTATTCTTGTGAGATTTTAAATAACTCTATAGTAATATTGCAAAAAAATAGAATTCACTTAGTCTCTATACTTAAACTAGTTCCACACATAAATTTTCTGTTGAGAGGTAGCAATACTATACGCTGGGCAGCAAGGGTAACATTAGCACTGATAATACACCTAAAAAGTTCTCTGAATATTAATGACTGAAAATATAAGAAGCAACTGCTTGGTTGAGTTCTTTTGGTGAAATGAATTTTGACTAGCTGACATTTTCTTTAAGGGCTTCTTCACTGTTGGATACTTCCCCTCTCCTGTTGATAACGCAGCACAATTTTTATTTTTCCCTGTCTGAGAAGCACAGATAATCTGTTAAATGCTGACTTCTTTCCCCTGCTGTGTGTCTTCATGTAACAGTTTCTCACCCACGGATAATAAATTTGCTACATGCTCTGATGACGGCACTGTTAGAATCTGGGACTTTCTTCGTTGCCATGAGGAAAGAATTCTTCGAGGTACGTGTACTAACAGTACTGATTGGAATATCTAAATGGGGAAGGCATTTGTGGTTGAATCATCATGATACCACAGACCAGCCTACATCTCCATTCAGCTTTTTTACATATACACCATTTCAGTAAGACTAAAGAAACCCGAGTTCTAGTTCTCAGTCATTTTGTGTGGATTTTTTTTTTCTGACTAATATCAATGAGTCCTTTCAGCTATAAATTAAATATGGTTCTTTTGCTCCATTTTCTCCCCACAATCATTTGCTTATCTGTATGCTTTTCTTAGGGCTCTTCTTTTTTTTTCTGTCTTCTACCCAGAATGTCTTCCTTCAACATACATATTTGCACTTTAATTCTATATAGAGGGCTTACATTTCCCAGGCATTCCTTTTGCAGTGTGAATTAACTGAGATATTAATACTTAGGCTAGTTTTGACAGCAGGTAGTTTTTTTTCTTTCAGTGTAATACACTTATGCTACACAGCCACATATTTCTAAATTTTGAATTCCCTGTTTACTTTCATTTATTTTGTAATTAACTATAGTCTGAGTTATTTAATACAATGGAAGAAATTCATATTTTCACTGAAGTTAACTTAGGGTTAGGCTTCATAAAGTAAAGCTCTTGAAATATTAATAATATGTCAATGCTGTTTTTGTAGGGAATGCTTTCATGTTCTATATATGCTTTGAAAAGGAACCATTTACATTCCTGACTAAATAAATTCCATTAGTTTATTACTAACTTAGAGGAGAGTTTTGACAGGTGCCTAATTAATTTGAATTTGTACTGTATCCCATACATTTAGATAAGTACATACACTATCAAAATAATGTCCTTTCATACATCAATGCAGTATGGGAGGGTGAATGCCATAGACATTGGGTATCAAGAAATTGCTTGTAAAAGCTTAAGGATGTAGTTCAGCAATTGAGCACTTGCCTTCCATGTGTGAGTGAGTCCCTGATTTTGGTCCCTGGCACATGACTGCTTAGAGACTTTCTTTTTTTTTTTTTTTTTTTTTTTTTTGTGGTTTTTGGGTCACACCCGGCAGCGCTCAGTGGCCATTTCTGGCTCCAGGCTCAGAAATTGCTCCTGGCAGGCACAGGGGACCATATGGGGTGCCGGGATTTGAACCGATGACCTCCTGCATGAAAGGCAAACGCCTTACCTCCATGCTATCTCTCCGGCCCCAGAGACTTTCTTTTTTGTTTTAAGAGTTTGTAGTTGTCTTGGTTAACTTTAAAATTCTTTTTTTTGTTGTTGTTGTTGTTTGTTTTGTTTTGTTTTGTTTTTGGGTCACACCCGGCGGTGCTCAGGGGTTACTCCTGGCTGTCTGCTCAGAAATAGCTCCTGGCAGGCACAGGGGGACCATATGGGACACTGGGATTCGAACTAACCACTTTAGGTTCTGGATTGGCTGCTTGCAAGGCAAACACTGCTGTGCTATCTCTCCGGGCCCAACTTTAAAATTCTTAAGACTTCACAGAGCTTTTTATGTGTAGCTTGCATTATCCATGTTTTCTAGATAAAATAAAGCCTCATGGTGTTTGTATTTTAACTAGGCATTTTTTTCAAAATCACATTTGCTTTAAGCATTCCTGACATAACACATTTTGTTATCTACAGTGTTTTATTAGCTAAGATATTATATCATTTATGAATATGCTCAAGGATAATTATATTGTATAACGAGAATCTTTGAAATCTAGTTGTAAGTTATTTTTTAAGAATGAGGATAGTGGGGCCGGGAAGGTGGCGCTGGAGATAAGGTGTCTGCCTTGTAAGCGCTACCAAGGAATGGACCGCGGTTCGATCCCCCGGCGTCCCATATGGTCCCCCCAAGCCAGGGGCGATTTCTGAGCACATAGCCAGGAGTAACCCCTGAGCGTCAAACGGGTGTGGCCCAAAAACCAAAAAAAAAAAAAAAAAGAATGAGGATAGTAAGCCAAAAGGTTTTGTTGATAATGTTTAAGCTAAACAAGTTTAGAGCCCTTACCAGAATCTTACCACTTAATTCCCAGCCCAATGCTACAGCCATGTTGCATCATTCTTTATTGCAGTAGAAGTGAAAAATAAGGAAACAACTTTCTTTTAGGCATTGAAAATCTAAGAATGACATAATTTCATTTTTTAGATGTATTTCTTTTGTTTCTGAACCACACTAGACAGTGCTTGGATATCACCCCTCACTTTGTTTGGGGGTGGGGAGGAACCATCTGGCCCCAAAGATGAATATAGGCCATCCAACTTGGCAAAACATGTGCTCATCCCATTGTTCTATTTTATTTCTCTGCTAAGGCATCATTAGTATATCAAAACAATTCTGTAATGGAGTAGGACTGTAATAACTAAAGTTTAGTATAAAATTATTTTGGGTTAAACAATTCAAAGAAGAAAATGACTTTTTTCCAAATCCCATCACAGTGATATTTGGGGGGGGGGTGTGTGTTTGGGTTTTTGGGCCACACCCAATGATGCTCTCAAGGGTTACTCCTGGCTCGAAGGACCATGTGGGACGCCAGGGATCAAACAGAGATCGGCCATGTGCAAGACAGACACCCTACATCTGTGCTGTCATCACTCTGGCCCTGATACATTGTTTTTGAAAATAAAATTGTTTATATAAGTGATGTTAAGCATTGTAGAAAATGCGAGGCCAGAGCAACAGTATAGCAGGTAGGATGTTTGTCTTGCACCTGGCCAACCCAAGTTAAATCTTCGGCTTCCCGTATGGCACCCTGAAAACTGCCAGGTGCAATTTAAGTGCAGAGCCCTAAGCACTGCCAGGTATGGCCCTAAATCTAATTAAAAACACACAAAAAAATGATAAATCCCTGACACTGGGGGGTGGGAGCTAATACATGAGCTAATAAGTAGTAAACTTTTCAAATTTGAGACCAGGGGGATTTAAGTAATGCGAAGTGGGTGCCAAATCAGTCCTTATTTGCTGTTTCTGTAGATTTAAAAGTAGTGTGACTTGTGTTTTACAAGGGCCCTTGCAGTGTTTAACATAGACATATCAAACTTGCCATAAGTAAAGTGAACTTCCAAACTGTTTATATTAGACCTTATTCATACTTTTTTGCTTCATTCTGAAAAATAGGGTTTGGGGGGGATTTGGGAGTGTGGTATTTTGATGTTGGTTTTGGGCATCTCCTGGCAGAACTCAGGGATTACTTGTGACATTGTTCTCTGGGTTCACTCCTGGTGGGGCTCACTGAACCACAAGGGATACCAGGGATTGTTCCTGAGTCATCTGGTGCAAGGCGAGTTCCCGACCCCACTGTACAGTCTTTCTAGTCTCATTGTATGTATTCTTACTTTAGACTTAAAAGGTTTAATAAAGGTTTTAGCTTTGGGGTTAGAGAAATATTGTATGAATTAAAGTGCTTGCCCTGCATATGATCAACCATGATTTGATCCCTGGCAGCACAGGGCTGCTACTAGTACCGTATTCTAGGGCCCTCATATGAAATAGCTGTTTGATTGAGAGTTATCAAAAGGATACCCTGGGCCTCCTGACCTTTGCTTGGTGGCACTTCTCTCTCTCTCCCTCTCCTTCCCACCATCTCCTCCTCCCCCTCCCCCACTTCCCCCACTAAAAGGTAATGAGCCCCTTTGCTCTTGTTGGAAGACTCAGAAGTATCTGCAGACTTTTGAGAACTAGAGATAAAACAGTCCCCTTTTGAGTCCTGGGAGAAGGCTGAAAGGACTGGCTCTTGATTGTGAGTATCACATGAGCTCGTACTTGAGTAGTGCGTGGAGATAGATACTCTGGTAGTTATTAATCTGGCCAGACCCAAGCAGCATCACATCACCAGGCCTGAGCATTGCTTCAGCATCTCTCCACCCCTAGTCCCATTGTGTTCAGGGTCCTGAACTTTAATTTACGAGTTCAGCACGATGTTCTTATTTCAGCAGTAACTGACAAAATTAAGACTCGCTTTTTTTTTTTTTTTTACTTATTATCAGGGATGTTTTAAGTACTTAAGTTAATCTTCTTAACACTCTTCATAGCACACCTTGCAAATTAGTAGTCAAGGTATGAAAGACTGTCCACCAAGGTTGTCATGTAATTTATAAGTGGTGGGGCTAGGATTTGAACAATGATTGTTAGGCTCCAGAGATCATATTCTAAAACAGTGTTTAACTCTTTTGTTTTTAAATTAATGGTAGGGTATTAATGTCTTCCCTATGCTGTGAGGTCAGAATTGTAGGGTGGATTTTTTTGTTTGTTTTTGCTATTTGTTCATTTGATTTTGGGCTAGTCCTGGCATGCTTGGGGATTACTCCAACCTACCAATCAGGAATCATTCCTGGTGGGGGTCTAGGGACCACAGAGGATGCTAGAGATCAAACCCAGGTTGGCTGTGTGCAATGCAATTGTCTTACCTGCTGTGCTATTGCTCCAACCCCGAATTGTTGATTTTTTTTTAAAGGTACTCTTAATTTTACCATTCTTTCAAAATTTTTGTTATAGTAGATAAGGTACTTTGCTTATGGCCAATCTGAGTTTGATCACTACCACTACAGATGATCCTCAGAGTCCCACCAGGAATATTGTCTGAGCATAGCCCAAATTCAAAACTATTCATATAGGTTATAAGTTTTCATTGTATGTATTTGAAGACAAAATTATTTGAACCACACTGCAGTTCAAAAAACAAATCATAAGCTCTAGTAGATTATGTAAATGAATGATAGTAAGGAGATAATTTCATAAAGTTATTAGGGAATTGTGACACCTTTAATTTTTATATAGAAAGGAATCCATGGAAAGTAAACTAACAAAAGTGTGCACAATTTAAAGCAAAGAACATTAGTATTTAAGTCACATCTGATTGCATTTAACTGAGAGGTTTGTTTTGGGGCCACTTCCAACATTGTTAGGGGGTTACTTTGGCAGGCTTGGGGGACATAACGGGATGCCAGGAGTTGAATCCGGGTTGGCAGCATGCAAGGCAAAAAGGCCTTCTGTGCTGTGCTATGGCTCCAGTCCCACTAGATGAAATTTTTTTAATAAATAATATAAACCCTTGAATATATTTTGATTATTGTATCCTTGAATTGTATGAAGATATGTCTACAAAGTGAGTGTTTTAAAAAATCTTGACATGGTCTAGATAGTGCAGTGGGTAGAGCATTTATTTGCCTTGCATGTAGCCATCCTGAGTTTAATCTTAACCCTGACATCCCTTATGGTCCTCAGTGCACTGCCAAGAATAATTCCTGAGTGCAGAGCCATGAATAATGCCTGAGCATTGATAGGCAGGTGAATGCACACAGCCCTACTTCAATCTATGCTTTTATGGGGGGACAAACAGCGGCGCTTGGGTTACTCCAGGCTCTGCGCACAAAAATTGCTCTTGGCAGGATTGGGCAACCATGTGGTATGCCAGGGATCAAACCTGGGTTAGTTGTATGCAAGGCAAACACCCCCTGTGCTGTATCACATGTGTTTTTTTGTTTTTTTTTTTTGGGCGGGGGCACAACCAGCAGCACTCGGTTACTCCTGGCTCTGTGCTCAGAAATCGCTCCTGGCTTGGGGGACTATATGGGATGCCTGGAGATTGAACCGTGGTCTGTCCTGGGTCAGCCACGTGTAAGATAAATAAATGCCTTACCTCTGCTCTGCACCATTGCTCTGGTGCCGCCCCACAAGCTTTTTATTGTAACACTTTTACTTAGAAAGTAATTACTTAATTTTACTTAGTTAAACTGGTGAGCTGTGACGATGGTATGGTATTTGCTTTGCATGCAGCCAATCCAGTTCGATCCCTGGAACCCAGGATGGCGTCTAGAAACAAACAAAAACTAGACCCTGGAGTAAGGGCTGAGGATATATGTAGTCTAACATTAGAGTACTTCTTTGAGATGTTTTTGATCCCTAGCACTCCACACAATCATCTTCACAAACACATTACCCTTTCCACTAACATGGAACATTTAAGTATTAAAACCACACCATTGGCTTCTCAATTCATCATCACAGTATCATTAGTATTTTACCTATGGGAAAGGAACTATTGTTCTGAAAAGATAAAACTGCATCATGGTAGGTTGTCCTTTGTAAATAATCATGAAATATTATGAGATATTTTGTTAAGCATAATTGAAGACATTAAATGTAGGGCTGTAAAAGTTCTGTGCATTCACAGTTTCATGGGGGATTATTTTATATTTGTTTTTAAAGTAAAGAAAGGTAGTTTTTATTGGAGAAAACTTGACCTAATAAGATATGAGAGGGAAGAGGGAACACCGGTTTTAGATTTATACTGGGATTTGTTTTACTTTGCTCTTAATTTTTGAATATTGCTTGTTGAAAATAGCTCTGGTTTGGGCTGGAGTGGTGGCACAAGCGGTAGGGCATTTCCCTTGCACACTGCTAACCTAGGGCGGATCTCGGTTTGATCCCCTGGTGTCCCATAAGATCCCCCAAGCCAGGAGTGATTTATGAGCATACAGCCAGGAGTAACCCCTGAGCCTCACCGGGTGTGGCCCAAAAACCAAAAAAAAAAAAAAAAAAGCTTTGGTTTAAGATGGCACATCTGTATGCTGCTGCTAATAGTCCTTTGTGTGTGGGAGGTGGGGGTTTGACCTCACCCTAGCTATGTGTTCATGGTCGTTTCTGGCATTATTTGGGGGCTATTAAGGGTGCTCAGTATCTAATTTGAGTAATGTGTGGAAGTCAAGTGCCTTAAGCAACCCTGTAGTATCTCCCTGGCAGCTAAAATAGTCACTGTTTTAATTAATAGTTTACAGACATGAATATATAGGTAGATTTTTTGAGCAGCATCACATCATTATAATGTTTTCAAGGAAGAGTCCTTACATATTAGTATCTTTATTGTCTTCATTTTATTTTGACTTAGTTTCAGGTTTTTATACATCAGTGAATTGATTGCTCTTATATTGTAGATCTTCCCAGTAGACCCAATTTTTTTTTAACTTTTGTTTATTTATTTATTGATTGATTGGTTTCTGAGCCACACCCAGCAGAACTCGGGGTCCTCCTGGCTCTGCACTCAGAAATCGCCCCTGGCAGGCTGGGAGACCATATGGGAACTGGGTCCCTCCTGGGTTGGCCACATGCAAGGCAAACGCCCTACCTGCTGTGCGATCTCTTTGGCCCCTGTAGACCCAATTTTTGATTTTTTTTTGGTTTATTTTTGTTTGTTTTTGTTTTTTTATTTGCTGTTTGGGCCACACCTGGTGATGCTCAGGGATTACTCTTGGCTATGCGCTCAGAAATCACTCCTACCTTCACCATATGGGACGCCAGGGGATTGAACTGTGATCCATCCTAGGTTAGCACGGTGTAAGACAAATGCCCTACCGCTTGTGCCAACCGCTCTGGCACCAATTTTTGATAGGTTTTATTTAGTTTAATTATTTGTTTTGGCGACCCATGCTTTGCAGTACTTCAGGACTATGAGTGGCTCATTGTTAGAGCTTTTTTTTTTTAAATTAGTTTATTGAAAGACAGAAAGTTACTCATGATTTAGTTTCAGTTATACAATATTCTAACACAAATCCCTTTGCCAATATATACCAGCAATGTCCCCCGTTTCTTTCCATCCCTTCACTTTGTTTTTCACTCTGGATTGCAATGCTGATATCATGCATATCACTTTACCTCCTTTCAACACCCAGCTCTCCAGATCGCCCTATAAGTTTTGTAGTGATCCTTTCTTTGTCTTAACTCCTCTCTCCTCACTGTAGCAAGCTTCCTACTACGGACCAATTGTCTTTGCATTTGTTTCTATTATTTTGGGGCATTATTTTCCTACTATGGTATTTTTTTATAGCACCACAGATGAATGCCATCATTCTCTCTCTCTTTTTCTTTCTCTCCCCCGCCCCTTTCTCTTTTCTCTCTTTTCAACATACTTTCCAATTTGTCTTTTTTTTTTTGTGTGTGGTTTTTGGGTCACACCCGGCAGTGCTCAGGGGTTACTCCTGGCTCCATGCTCAGAAATTGCTCCTGGCAGGCACAGGGGACCATATGGGACGCTGGGATTCGAACCGATGACCTCTTGCATGAAAGGCAAACGCTTTACCTCCATGCTATCTCTCCAGCCCCATCCAATCTGTCTTTATATTAGCAAATGCATGACTTCATCTTTTCTTTTTTTTTTTTTTTTTTTTTTGGTTTTTGGGCCACACCCGGTAACGCTCAGGGGTTACTCCTGGCTATGCGCTCAGAAGTCGCTCCTGGCTTGGGGGACCATATGGGACACCGGGGGATCGAACTGCAGTCCGTCCAAGGCTAGCGCAGGCAAGGCAGGCACCTTACCTCTTGCGCCACCGCCCGGCCCCGACTTCATCTTTTCTAATGGCTGCATAGTTTTCCACTGTATATACACTTACATTCAGTCACCTCATCTTGAGCATTTGAGTTTCTAGATTTTTGCTTTTGTGACTAATGTTGCAATGAACATAGGAGCGTGTGTGCTTTTGGATGTTTAAAATTTAGTCCAATGTGGAATTGTTGGGTTGTATGGAAGCTCAATTTCTTTTCTTTTCTTTTTTTCTTTTTTATTTTTTTGGTTTTCCTTTGGTTTTGGGGCCATATCTGGTGGTGCTCAGAGGTTCCTCCTGTCTCTGTGCTCAAAAGTCGCTCCTGGCAGGCACAGCGGATGCCGGGATTCAAACCACCTTCCATCCTGGATCAGCTGTGTACAAGACAAATGCGCTACCTGTGCTATCTCTCAAGCCTCTCAATTCTTCTTTTTTTCAATTATTCTTTTTTTGAGGAACGTCCATAGTATTTTCCAAAAAGGCTGGATCAGTTGAGGTGTCATTTTTGACAGTGTCAAGGATTATACCTCTGTCTCCTGTCTCTAGACGATAGTTTAGCCTGTTGAACTATTTTATGTTTTGGGTGAGGTAGGGGGTGACATGTCACACTCTATGGGGTAGGGTTTACTTCTGGCAGATTTAGGGAATCATATGAGGTGATGGGGATCAAACTAGGGTTGGTCATGTCTTTATACCCTGCCTACTATACTTTTGCTTTTGCCCTAAGTGTCTCCAGTTTCTCTCCTGTCCCTATTCGCTCCCCTCACCCTGCCTGCCTCTGTGGCAGACATATTCTCTCCCCCCCCTTTGTTCTTTTAGACACTAGTTTCCAATATTGTTACGGAATTGTACTTCAACCCCTTTACTATCTCCAACTTCTGTAGGTATTTTAACAAAAGGGTTTAAGGGCTAGACAGTGGGTAGGTGTCTTCAAGCCAACCCTAGTTTTGTTCCCCCAGTTCCACCAGAAATGATTCCTAAATATAGCAGGAATAAGCCTAAGCATATGCAGGTATGGGTGCCTCTATCTCCAGCCCTCTTCCCTTTGTACAATCCCACCTCACTAACATTAAAATAAGAAATTATCAGTGTGGGAGAGATAATCTAAAGGTTTGAGTATAAACTGTGTGCAGCAGGTTTTATTTGATCACTTAAGCACTGTTGGTAGTTGCCCCAGAGCACCATCAGGTACGCTACACAAAAAAAAAAAATATTGGGTCACCAAAAAGTTTGTTGTAACAAGAAAAGCTAGTCAAATATTCTCGTTTTCTTAGTTGCTTTTGGTTTGTTATTGTGTGTGTATGTATGTGTGTGTTTTCAAAACCATGACTTCATTCCTGCAAGGCATCTGTTCTACAACTTAACCATGCACCTTTTTTCTGTTTCTTTTTATTTCAAAGTTGTCAGGATTTTTATAGGTCTGATTAAGAATCTCTTTCTTGGGGGGGGGGGTTTGGGTTACTCCTGGCTATGCACTCAGAAATCGCTCCTGGCTTGGGGGACCATATGGGATGCCCGGGATCGAACCGGGTCCATCCTGGGTCAGCTGCGTGCAAGGCAAATGCCCTACTGCTCTGGCCCTGCACTTAATACTTTTTAAAAAAAATATGTATTTGGTTTTGGAGTTATATCTGATGGCGCTCAGGGGATACTGCTGGCTCTGCACTTGGAAATTATGCCTGGTAGGCTCGGGACGATATGGGATGCCCGGGATCAAACTGGAGTCTATTTTGGGTCAGCAGTGTGCAAGGCAAAACACCCTACCACTGTGCTATCACTCCGGACCTCCATATAATACTTTTATTTTTGGTTTTTGGGTCACACCAGCAACGTTCAGGGATTACTCCTGGCTCTGTGCTTAGAAATCACTCCTGGAAGGCACAGGGGACCACATGGGATGCCGGGATTTGAACCATCATTTGTCCTGGATTGGGTGCGTGCAAAGCAGAAAGCCCTACTGCTGTGCTATCTCTCCGGCACCCCGTTTAAATTTTTTTTTTTTTTTTTGGGCCACACCCTGTGACGCTCAGGGGTTACTCCTGGCTATGCGCTCAGAGGTTGCTCCTGGCTTCTTGGGGGACCATATGGGACGCCGGGGGATCGAACCGCGGTCCGTCCTAGGCTAGCGCAGGCAAGGCAGGCACCTTACCTCCAGCGCCACCGCCCGGCCCCCCCCGTTTAATATTTTTAAAAATCAATGTAGATGGCTTATTTTGAAACTATTCAAATGATTCAAATTACAAGTCTTTTAGATATCAAACTTTTTTTTTTTTTTTGGTTTTTGGGTCACACCCAGCAGTGCTTAGAGGTTATTACTGGCTCTATGCTCAGAAATCGCTCCTGGCAGGCTCGGGGGACCATATGGGATGCCAGGATTCGAACCACTGACCTGCATGCAAGGCAAATGCATTACCTTCATGCTATCTCTCCGGCCCCATAGATATCCAACTTTATAGGTAAAATTTAAATTAGAAATAAACTTAAAGTTCTGCACTTAGTTTTTGTTATTTTTGAGGTCCCTGATGGTGGTGGTGGGATACTCTGCAGTTCAAGTGTTGACTCAGAGCTCTGTGTGCTAGTAATTAGTACATGCTCTAGCTCTTTCCTCCAGTTCCCCAGCCAAATATTTAAGATTTCAAATTCAATTCTAGATTATTTGGTTAGCTTATTAGCATTCTTTTTTTTTTTTTTTAATTTATTTTTATTTTTGGGCCACACCCGGCAATGCTCAGGGGTGACTCCTGGCTGTCTGCTCAGAAATAGCTCCTGGCAGGCACGGGGGATCATGTGGGACACCGGGATTCGAACCAGCCACCTTTGGTCTTGGATCTGCTGCTTGCAAGGCAAACGCCGCTGTGCTATCTCTCCGGGCCCAGTTTATTAGCATTCTTATAAAAGCATTTGTGGGTTTTAATTACTTGTATGAATTCTTTAGGTGTTGTGCCCACCTGTTTTATTAATTATGGATTTGGATGGGGCCACAGTGATAGCACAGTGGTTGGCGTCTGCTTTGCCCGTGGCCAACCCAGGATAGACACAGGTTCAATAACCAGCATTTTATATGGTCCCCTAAGCCTGCCAGGAGCGATTTCTGAGCAGAGCCAGGAGTAACTCTTGATTGCCGCCGGGTGTGACCTCCAAAACAAACAAGCAAACAAAATAAAAAATGGATTTGGAATGGAAGAATTTATTTACTGAGGCAGTCCACAATAGGGAGGTATAGAAATCATGAGTTAAGGAAAGTTTAGTATTAAGCTTGAGTGAGACATGAAAGAAAAATTTAGTATTTTCAAGCATTTAAACATTTTTATAAAAAAGTAAATCTCGAGAATAAAATAACGTTATCTTTTAGATTTAATATAGAAATATTTTCTGATCATTGTGAAGGGAAAAATTCTTTTGTCTGAATTTTTGAATTTGATGTTAGGGAAAGTGTAGAAACGGTTTCTTTTCATGGCTCATATCATATTTAATGTGGATAGAATCTGTTAACTGTTTTCTGTCTCTTAAGACAGATGGAAAAGTCTTAAAGTCAGTGACTTTAAATATTACTAGCATGTGTTCCATGAGAGGTTATTATCTCAGCTAAATGTTGTTAGTTTTTTTTTTGGGGGGGGGAGTGGGTCACACCTGGTGACGCTTAGGTTACTCCTGTCTATTTGCTCAGAAATCGCTTGTGGCTTGGGGGACCATATGGGATGCCAGGGATAGAACCCAAGTCTGTCCTGGGTCTGCTGTGTGCAAGGCAAACGCCGTACCGCTTTAAATATATTTTTTACATCTTATTTCCCATTGTAAAGTGCCTTAATTTTCTTAATTTTCCTGTTTTTTTTTTAAAGTGTTTTCATTTTCTTATTGGATTAATATACCGATTTTGTGACTAAGAGTAACACAACAAGTTTATAAGGAGATGAGAGAGTGCAAAGGATAAGACTTTTGGCTTGCCACAGCTGGTTCAAATCCTTGCACTGAATCTGGTTCCCAAAGCACTGCCAGGCTAACCCTTTGAGCACAGGGCAGGAGTAACCCCTAATAAGCACTGAACTGCAGTTATAAGCCAGGTGACACTGTTGCATGTCACAGTATTTTTCTATGTGTCTTGGTTCTTTGGGTGAGGGTGCACGCAATGTGTTTAGGACTTCTCCTGGCTCTTTGCTCAGTGTTACTTCTGGCGATAGTTGGGAAAATCTGTGTTTAACAAGTGTCCTCCTTCCCCACTGTACTGTCCAACCCTGTGATTTAATATTTTACTATGCAAATGGCAGTTTTCTAAGGAAAAACCATTGTTTATGAAAGCAAAAATTCTCCAAGAGTACTTATAAGGCATTTTATTGGGTTTATTAAAATTTCACAGGAAATTACTAAGTTATAAAGTATCTTTTTTTTTTTTGTGGTTTTTGGGTCACACCCAGCAGTGCTCAGGGGTTATTTCTGGCTCCACGCTCAGAAATTGCTCCTGGCAGGCACAGAGGACCATATGGGGCGCCGGGATTCGAACTGATGACCTCCTGCATGAAAGGCTTACCTCCATGCTATCTCTCCGGCCCCAAGTTATAAAGTATCTTAATATAATTTTTTTTTTCGTGGGGCCACAGCCAGTGACAATCTGCAACTATTCCTAGCTTAATGCTCCTAGTTGTGTACTTGAGAAACACCAGATGGTAATGGGGATTGAATTTTGGTCGCCCACTTGCAAAATGCATGCTAACCTGTTACTTCTCTGGTTTACAGACATTTATTATTTTATCCTCCTTACATCTGCTTGTATTTTCACAGAGAATAAGAAGACAACATAGTTCTGATTTTGGAAACAGATTAGAGAGCATAACAGGGTAGATCTTTGATCCACTCAATAGAGATTGAGTTCAAGATAGTTTTCATTGCTCATTGTACAAGATAGGTCTTGGCATTCTTTGAAATGTAGATGTAAGTCAGAAAGAGAATACTGAACGCTGGTGCTTTTCTCATTTTAGAATGACTTTTTAACATATGTCTAATTATCTAGGCTGTAAGTCTGATTTTTTTTTTTTTTTTTTTTTTTGGTTTTTGGGCCACACCCGGTAACGCTCAGGGGTTACTCCTGGCTATGCGCTCAGAAGTCGCTCCTGGCTTGGGGGACCATATGGGACACCGGGGGATTGAACTGCGGTCCGTCCAAGGCTAGCGCAGGCAAGGCAGGCACCTTACCTCTAGCACCACCACGCCAGTCCCGGGCTGCATTCTTCCATTGAGCTACCATCCTGATTACTAAAAAATATCCTCTGGAAAGAAGTTATAGAGAGATTGGATTTAGTGAATTACCTTCATAGATGACTGGAAATATACCTATTTAAAATGTTAATTTGTTGATAGTTGAATGCACATTGTTGGTTTTTTGTTTTTGTTTTTGGTTTTTGGGCCACACCCGGCGGTACTCAGGGGTTACTCCTGGCTGTCTGCTCAGAAATTGCTCCTGGCAGGCACAGGGGACCATATGGGACACTGGGATTCGAACCAACCACCTTTGGTCTTGGATCTGCTGCTTGCAAGGCAAACGCCGCTGTGCTATCTCTCAGGGCCCTTAATGCACATTGTTATCTTAACGATTTTTAGTAATTGAGGTTACAAGGAATCATCAGAGAGATCATAAACTTCTTTAAGTGACCTTGCTTCTACTTGATATTGATTCTGTCTGATTACTGTAACTTGGGATTTTAGGCCACACCTGGGCTCTGGGGCTACCTTCAACTTTATACTAGAGGGTGGCACCTGGTTGTGCTGGAACTGTGTGCCAGACAAGCGTCTTAACTTCTCTACTGTCTCTCTGACCCGAGTCACACATAAAGATGCTCAGGTATTATTCCTGGCAGTCCTCGGGAACTATATGGGATGTCTAGAATTGAACCTGAGTCATTTGTAGGCAAGGCAAGTGCTCTGCTTGCTGTACTTGCTTCCGTCCCCTGCTTCAACCTTCATCAAGCAATGGAAGTTTTGGATTCATGATGCATCAGAAGATAAATTTGTTATTACTTGTACTTGCTGAGTAATTTGGTTTTCGTGATTCATAAAAACGTTAAGGGTCCAGGTATATGACTCAGTGATAGAGCTTGTGTATTACACGTGGGAAGCCCTAAATTTGATCCTTAGCAGCAGCACCACCACCACCACCACCACCACCACCACCACCACCACCACCACCACCAAAATAACTTAATATGAAACTAATAGGTAAATTCGACTGTAATTATGTGTAATGCTTAATGTGTGTGCTTTTTTTTTTTTATTTTTTATTTTGGTTTTTGGGTCACACCCGGCAGCACTCAGCGATCAACTCCTGGCTCTACGCTCAGAAATCGCTGCTGGCAGGCTTAGGGAACCATATGGGATGCCGGGATTATAACCACTGTCCTTCTGCATGCAAGGCAAACGCCTTACCTTCATGCTATCTCTTCGGTCCCAATGTGTGTGCTTTTATTCTTCAGCTACAATAGTTGATAGAATGTGCCGCTTCCCGGAGCCGGAGCGATGGCCCAGAGTATGGCATTTGCATTGCATGTAGCTGACCCAGAATGAACTGCGATTTGATCCCCCAGCATCCCATATGGCCCCCCTAGCCAGGAGTAACCCCTGAGTGTCACTGGGTATGGCCCAAAAAGCAAAAAAAAAAAAAAAAATATATATATATATATATATATATAGTTGTAAATACAATAGCATTAACGTGTAAACATACTTAGTAGAAGTTCATCTGTGATTTTAATACACTTAATTATCTATTTTTGTAAGCATATTTTTAATTTTTTTTATTGTTTTGGTTTTGGAGCCAAACCTGGCAGCACTCGGGTTACTCCTAGTTCTGTGCTCAGAAATCACTCATGGTAGGCTTGGGGATGACCATATGGGATGCTGAGAATACCCTACCACTGCACTATCTCTCTGATAAAAATCTCAGATTTTAAAATTTTTATTAAAGCACCGTGATTTGTAGTTATTTAGAGTTGAACTTTAGCCATAGAGTGGTGCCAGCAGTAACTCAGCTTCTCTCCACAGTGTTTCCAAATTTGCTTTTGTACCAACCCCTACCTTCTACCTTCATTTTGATAAACACTGTTTCACAAGTAAAATTTACTTACTTACTTACTTATTTATTTATTTTGGTTTTTGGACCACACCTGGCGGTGCTCAGGGGTTACTCCTGGCTGTCTGCTCAGAAATTGCTCCTGGCAGGCACGGGGGACCATATGGGACACCGGGATTCGAAACAAACACCTTAGGTCCTGGGTCTGCTGCTTGCAAGGCAAACGTCACTGTGCTATCTCTCTGGCCCAAGAAGTGTATTTTTTTTTTTTTTTTTTTTTTTTTTGGTTTTTGGGCCACACCTGGTGACGCTCAGGGCTTACTTCTGGCTATGCGATCAGAAGTTGCTCCTGGCTTGGGGGACCATATGGGACGCCGGGGGGATCGAACCACGGTTCATCCTAGGCTAGCGCTGGCAAGGCAGACACCTTACCTCTTGCGCCACCGTGCCAGCCCCGAGAAGTGTATTCTAAGCAGTATTTTAGAGCAGAGATGTTCAAACTTTGATCTACCAAAACAGATTACTCAGTGTCCCCATTAGAATTTACCTTCATTAAGTGAACGTAGTGGAAGCATCCACGTTCCACCTAAGACTAGTACCGTCCCCTGGATCCTTACCCACATTGGGAAATAATGTTTTACTTCTTTTTGGTTTTGCAACATTAGAACTTTTAGTTTCCACTCAATAACATCAGGAACACTATTTTGTTTTGTAATCACAACCAGTAGTGCTCAGGACTTACTTCTGGTTCTGCATTCAGGGTTTTACTGATGGTTCCCTGCTGATGGGTTCAGGGACCATATCAGGTACCAGGAATTTTATCTGGCTGCACACAAGGCAAGCACCCTACCTACGATACTTTTGCTCCAGCCTCCAGGCATACAAGTTGGCATTATTGTAGCAAAGAAGACAGATTATGGTATATCATAGACTTTGTTTTATTATATAATTGTATCAGTGGCTATGAGTAGTTTGAAAGGATTAAGAGCATGATGCATACTTAGACTAGCTGATTTAAGAACATAGAAACATTTCTTGAATTGGATGTAAATAATAAATATTACAAAATGTGAAGTTAAAACTGAATGAATTTGGTCTGGAGCGATAGCACAGTGGGTTGGGCATTTGCCTTGCTCATTCCCAATCCAGGTTCGATTCCCAGAATCCCATATAGTCTTCCAGCCTGCCAGGAGTAATTTCTGAACACAGACTGGAAACAACCCCTGAGCGCTGCCAGGTGTGGCATAAAAACAAAACCCTGAAATATTTGCCCAGAAAGATAATGCAGTAGTTAGGGTCTTGCCTTGCACCTGGCTGAGCCAAGTTTGATTCCCAGCATCCTGTATGGTCCCCCAAGCACTATCAGGAGTAATGCCTGAGTATTGCTAGGAGTGGCTCAAAAACAAAAACAAAAAGCTGTCACAGGTCAGAGAGATAATGGGGTGAGTGAATGCAGAAGCTAGTTAACTGGCTATTTTAATGATCCTTCCCTGTGGAGCCAGAAATAGCCTGGCCCCATCACCAGGTATAGGGCCCCATCACCAGGTATAGGCTCCCATCACTACCACACTCCTGGAAATGCTGTCACTCATTTAACAAGTTTGTTTGTTATGGGTGGTTACACGGTAGTGTTCAGGGTTTACTCTTGGCTTTGCCACTAGGGGGACCATATGAGGTGCTGGGATTGAACCAAGTTTGGCTGTGTGCAATTGCACCAACCCCATTTGGTATTTTATGTGTTGTGTAGCCTTTATTTTTGTCTCGCCTCTGCTTCATCTCATAATGTTTCAATTTAATATAGATGATTAGGGCAGTTCAAAAATAGAACAAAATGTTTTTGCTGTAATAACAAAGGCATCAGATTGTTTTTCAGAGGTTGGGCTTCTCCCCTCAAAACACATTATAGGGCAGGGCTATACTATAGAATATGACTCAATGGCTTGGGTTTAGTCCCCAGCATCCCATATGGTTCTTATGAAGTCCATTGAAAGTGATCCCTGAGCACAATGCCAGTGCAAGCATTAAGCACTACCAGGTATAGCCCAACCTTCTCCACCCAAAGAAACCCAAAATTTTAAATTTAATTGACCTTTTTGTAGATAGGGATTTATTGGGAAGTCAGTATCACTGATAATGACGTTGGGCAAGCCACTGGAACAAGCTGTCATGATACTGGCAATTACATTTTTTTATGTTACAGCATTTGGGAAGCCTGTTGTCTGTTAGCCAGTACAAGCCATTTTCCAGCTGGCTGAAAAGAAATGTGTGTTTTACTTCATTTGTCTCTGGGTGTACTAGTATTTACCTCATCAAATTAGGATATGTTGATAGTTTTATTTTTGTTTTGTTTTGTTTTTGTTTTGGGGCCACACCCGGCGGTGCTCAGGGGTTACTCCTGGATGTCTGCTCAGAAATAGCTCCTGGCAGGCATGGGGGATCATATGGGACACCGGAATTCGAACCAACCACCTTTGGTCCTGGATCGGCTGCTTGCAAAGCAAACGCCGCTGTGCTATCTCTCCAGGCCCAGTTTTATTTTTTTTTAATATGTATATATTACAGGAATTATTTCTTTGAAAAATAATTAAAAAATAATTTTGTGGGGCCGGTGAGGTGGCGCTAGAGGTAAGGTGTCTGTCTGTTTTGCAAGCGCTAGCCAAGGAAGGACCTTGGTTCGATCGCCCGGGGCAATTTCTGAGGCCTTAGCCAGGAGTAACCCCTGAGCATCAAATGAGTGTGGCCCCAAAAACAAAAAAATTTTTTTGCAAAAAAATAAATTTTTGGATTATAAGTAGCAATATATTAGGAATTGCTGGTACTTTATATTTGGGAAATTAACTTTTAACTTTTGTGTATGTGAAACAGAAATAACAGGAATTTCTTGAAGGTTTTTAAGATTAATGAACTTATACTTACCTGGCAGGGGAGATACCATGATCACGAAGGTGGTTTCCCCAGGGTGAGGCTTATCTATTGCATTCCGGGTGTGCTGACCCCTGCGATTTCCCCAAATGTGGGAAACTTGACTGTGTAGTTTGTGGTAGTGGGGGACTGTGTTCGCGCTCTCCCCTGGAAAAAAATAGATTAATGAACTTCTACATTATAGTAAACATCACAATAATTGTAAAATATTGTAACTATTCCTGTTTTCTGAACAGGATGGTTAACATCACTTTTTGTTGTTTTTTGGGCCATACTTGTCAATGCTCTGGAGTTGGAGTTCCTTCTGCCTTGTTCTCAAGAATTATTTTTGGTAGGTTGGGGTGCATATGGGGTTTCTAAGACTGAACTCAAGTTGGCCACACGCAAGATAAGTTCCTTACTCTCTGTGCCGTCTCTGTAGTCCCAACATCACTCTTTAATTTTTTTGGTGGGAATTATTGAATGCCAGGGATGGCTTCACTTTTTGCTCTGTGTGTGTGTGTGTGTTTGTGTTAAAATAAGCACTGCATTATGTTGTACATAGAAGACTTTTTTTTATGATTAATGGGAAGGTGGTTACAACTAGCAACTGTAAACCTGCTAAATTTTGGGGCATTACTCAGAAGGACTGGAGTTCGAAGTCACTGAGTTTGCCAGCAGCGTTAAGCACTGCTAGACCCAACCATTGAATCTTCAGACCAAGTATTAGAAGGAGCCCCTGTAGAGAGGAGGCCCTTCTCAAAATAAAAGTAAAGCTAAGGGCCTGGGGAGATAGCACAACAGTGTTTGCCTTGCAAGCAGCCGATCCAGGACCAAAGGTGGTTGGTTCGAATCCCGGTGTCCCATATGGCCCTCCGTGCCTGCCAGGAGCTATTTCTGAGCAGACAGCCAGGAGTAACCCCTGAGCACCGCCGGGTGTGGCCCAAAAACCAAAAAAAAAAAAAAAAAAAAAAAAAAAACTAAGTAAAAATGAAAGAAAGCATACTCAAAGCAGGTATTTACATATCATATCATCTGCTTATGCAGGTTTGGCGAGATCTTTAAAATGTGGAGGCCTTCAGAACAAAATTTCTTTTCTGATAAACTAAAATACGTTTCTTCTGTGGTTTCTTCACCTTCATAATGAATTGTAGAGGGGAGGTCCTAAATTAAAATTTTTTAAAACTCACAATTTGGGGGCTAGAGATATCACAGTGTTAAGCTATTTGTTTTGCATGTAGTAGACCCAGGACAGACAGTGGTTCGAATCCCGATATCCCCTATGGTTCCCTTGTGCCTGCCAGGAGCGATTTCTGAGCTCAGAGCCAGGAATGACCCCCGAATGCTGCTGGGTGTGACCTAGAAAGAAAACAAAAGAAAAACCCCTCAAAATTTGAGAATTTGGTAAAGGTTGAGTTTTGAGAGCTGGAGTGATCGCACAGCAAGTAGGGTGTTTGCCTTGCACATAGCCTACCTGGGGTCAATTCCTGCCATCTTACATGATCCCCCAAGCTTGTCAGGAGTGATTTCTGAGCACAGAGACAGAAGTAACCCCTGTGGCTTAAAAACAACAAAATTCAACTGAGCTTTGAAAGTAGAAAATTGTGTTTGTCAGGATCTAACCATAGCATTCATTAAGTTTTTTTCTTACATTTTAGTAATTGTAATCTTCATGACTGTTTGCTAAGAATGTTAATGAGAACCTCAAAATTCATTTAAGGATTCAAATTAAAAATATTTTGTTTTGGTTCAATGCATTAGAATATTAATTTAAGGGGGCCAGAGCGATAGCACAGCCTTGCACACGGCCAACACAGGACAGATCCCGGTTTGAATCCAGGCATCCCATATGGTCCCTTGAGTCTGCCAGGAGCGACTTCTGAGTGCTGAGCCCGGAATAACCCCTCAGCACTGCCGGGTATGAACTCCCCAACCCCCCCCCCAAGAAAGAATAATAATAATCTAAGTATGTAACTTTAGAATGAGGTGTGTCTCACAAGCCAGATGGTAGTTTAGTGGGTAGATCTTTTGCCTGAATGCAGCTGATTCAGGTTTGATTCCCAGCATCCCATATATGTGGTCCTCTTCGTCTGTTAGGAGCATAACACTTCTGTGCATAACAAACACTCCCTCCAGTCAAAGTATCACTCTGGAAAAATACATTAATTTTAGGTTAAACACCCTCTAATAAACTTTTTAAAGCTTTTCTTACATATACAGTAGTGATTGGGGGATTGCTTTTTTGGTTTTAATAGAAAAAAGACCTTTCGGGGCCGGGCGGTGGCGCTAAAGGTAAGGTGCCTGCCTTGCCTGCGCTAACCTTGGACAGACCGCGGTTCGATCCCCCTGTGTCCCATATGGTCCCCCAAGCCAGGAGCAACTTCTGAGCACATAGCCAGGAGTAACCCCTGAGCGTTACTGGGTGTGGCCCAAAAACCAAAAAAAAAAAAAAAAAAAAAAAAAGACCTTTCAAAATTACCATAGATTTTATGGCTAGTAAGAATCTATTACATAACCATTTGGGATGGGATAGGTTATGAGTGTTTGACCACATCTGTTGGTCTGTGCTGGAGAGACCCCTCTCTTGGGCCTCAGGGCCAGGACTTGAGCCTTACCTGCATGGCCTTATCCCTGTAGAGTTTTAATTCTGCCTTTTCCATAGCCTTTGGTGGGGAAGGGGCTTAGGCCACACCCTACAGTACTAAGAACTTCTGGCATTGCTTGGGAGGGCCATATTGGATCCTGGAAATCAAACCTGAGTTGACCAAATACAACACAAGTGTCCTCCCCCCTATACTAGCTCTATGATGTAACCATTTAGATTTGCATCTAACTTATGAGTAGATCCAAAATTTCTTCGGTGGGATGGTTGAATCACATCTAGTTATGTTCAAGGGCTATTCCTGACTCTGGTTAGGAGTGAAACCTGTTGGTGCTCAAAAGTGGCCATATAAAATACTGGTGCTTTAATTCCTGTATATTCTCACTTAGTTTCATTTGGGGAGAAGGGGCACACCCGTTAGTGTTCAGGGACTATTCCTGACTCTGCACTAAGAAATCTATCCTGCCAGGCTCTGGGAAGTGTAAAGGATGCCAGGGATTGAACCCGGGATGATCCCGGTTTGGCAGCATACAAAACAAATCCCTACCGCTGTGCTATCACTCTGGTCCTCGTCACAGAATTTCTTACTATATCAGTGTCAGTTTTTCATTTTGAAACTATCTAGGCAGCAAGTTGTTTTTTTTTTTTTTTTTGGTTTTTGGGTTATACCTGGTGACATTCGGGTTACTCCTTGCTATGTGCTCAGAAATCGCTCCTGGGACGCAGGGGGATTGAACCGCGGTCTGTTCTAGGTCAACTGCGTTCAAGGCAAATGCCCTACCGTTTCGCCACTGCTCCGGCCCCTAGGCGGCAACTCTTACATGATGGCCCACAAAATTTACTCTACTAACATTTACTATAATCAGTAAATTAGCATGTCATTTTACGACAATTTATGTACCGGAAGGCTAGATGTAGGATGGTACTCTATAGGTTTTTTTTTTTTTTAATAAAAAAAGGAGATACATGGGGCCGGGCGGTGGCGCTGGAGGTAAGGTGCCTGCCTTGCCTGCGCTAACCTAGGACGGACCGCGGTTCGATCCCCCGGCATCCCATATGGTCCCCCAAGCCAGGAGCGACTTCTGAGCGCATAGCCAGGAGTAACCCCTGAGCGTCACCGGGTATGGCCCAAAAACCAAAAAAAAAAAAAAAAGGAGATACATGTTTTTAACATTCAAAATTTTATTATATGAGACGATAGTATATATGTTAACAGTGACTAAATGACCAGGAAGAATACTTGAATCCTTCCCCATGCTCTGAAATTTGAAATATAATTGATAATCTGCATGAATTGGGTGTTATTTTTCCTCTGAGATTTTTTACACAACAGTTCTCTACGAGTTAGAAGGTCTGGTTTTGAATCCCTTCTGAATATTTTTTCTCAGTGTGTGTTTCCTTCTCTGTAATGTGGGGCTAGTCATACCTACCTCACAGGGTTGTTGTGAGGGTCCCAGAAGTACAAAGAAGGCACTCACTTCTCATGCCTTTCAGGTATGAAGCACATGCTTGTTCTATTAGTTTTTAATGTGGAAGGGAAGATTTTAGAATGTAGGGAGGAGGTAAAGCCAATAAGTTAATTTGATCTAATGAAGTTGAGTTGTTTAGGAAAAGTAAAGGTTTACTGGAGAGAATTACTGGATGAGGAGTTTGGTGGGGCTATCAGAAGGTTAAATTCTTTTCAGTAGTCATTCTTAGGTTTAGTCATGTTGTAAAAACTTACTGTATTGTAAGCCACATATCAATAAATAACATTATACTGAAATGGAGCTATGCCTTATTTTTTAAAGCTTTATATTAAGTCCTCACTATTTTTACTGTCATCTCAGAAATTAGATTAATTACATTAATGCGGCACTTTGCTCTTAGCTAACCATTCCCAACGTTCTATTTGTTTCCTTTTCTACTTGCTGGTTTGTTTTTTGAATAGATCACACATTTAAAGCATCCCTGAAATCCATTAGGTGGTATTTTTTGATTGTCTTTTTTTGATAGTTATAGTTTGGTGAGATTAAGGTATACTGAATTCTTTAGATTTATAGCAGTGTTTTTTTTCCCCATGATCTTTACAATATTCTGAAGTAACATAAAATCAAAAAAGGACAGAGCTTTTTTGAGTTCCTTGAAATTATATCAAAATAACATGTTACTTATATTGGTGTAATCATAACTTTTGATCACATTTAACCTATAAGAGTTGTCAAGCATTCTTACAGTGAGAACTATAACAAGTCCTCATTGAATGTATTATTCTTGGGCCCGGAGATATAGCACAGTGGTGTTTGCCTTGCAAGCAGCCGATTCAGGACCAAAGGTGGTTGGTTCGAATCCCGGTGTCCCATATGGTCCCCCGTGCCTGCCAGGAGCTATTTCTGAGCAGACAGCCAGAAGTAATCCCTGAGCACCGCCAGGTGTGGCCCCCCCCAAAAAAAAAACAAAAACAAAAAATAATGTATTATTCTTTAGTGTCTGTTGCTTGCCCCCTCTGAAAATTAGTAGTGAATTGAAAGTGATTTGTCAAATAATCAAAATTGAGAAGCTTTCACTGTTATTACTTGCTTTTTATTCAATGTGATGCTGTAGAATAAGAAAAACCAGAAACAAACTGGTGATTCCACAGACCTCTTGCTCACACATAGCATACAGACAGTGTTTCTGCAGATGCTTTGACCTACTGGGGAAGTGCTGATAACACAATTCAGTGATTTACTTGTGATTTAAGAGATTTGCAGTGGTCACATATGCACACTTATGTTCTGAATACAGTCATCTGAGGTCCTAAGAGATAGTACAGTGGGGTAGGACACTTATCTTGCAGCCAACTTGGGTCCAATCCCCAGCATTCCATATGGACACCCCAGCAACACCAAGAGTAATTCCTGGGAGCAGAGCCATGAGTAACCTCTGAGTATCACCAGATGTGGTCCCAAAACCAATAAAAAAAAATCAACAAAAAAATAAATACACATATCTGACTAAAATCTATGTCTTTAACGAGTTATTCCAGTAGTTAAAGATGTTTTACTTTGCTCTTTTCACCATGTCCTATCACCTGGAAGATGAAAGATGAATACAAAAGTGGTTTGTGGTATAACCATTAGCTCTGTGGGTGTAAGACTTGTAACCTTGGTTTTATTAACAAATACTATTCAACCAACTTGAAGACCAAACATCATTCACACTCCACCTCACCCCTCCATTCGTCATGCACCATGATATCTTATGAAAGTTAAACTGGGATAGAATGTACCATGATATCTTATGAAAGTTAAACTGGGATAGTATTGTATGGTCTGGGTTCATGCCTTCTCACTATGTGCTATATAGAAGACTGAAATGTATGAAAATTCTGTTGGGGTAATGGAGGGACAGAAGGTAAGGAAAGCCTTGACTGGGATTAGTGTAGATGTTTTCTTCCTTTTACAAAGATAGTAAACATGCATTAGAAGTTCAAGCAATTATAAGGGTGAAAAGCATCTTCCCCTTGCTGTTTTCCAATCTCACATCCAACAGTCATCACTTTTTTGGTAATGAGTAATTTGGAATGTTTGAGCGTTATGCATATTTAAAAGGAATGTACTATTAAAAGACCTAAATTGGGGCCGGTGAGGTGGCGCTAGAGGTAAGGTGTCCGCCTTGCAAGCTCTAGCCAAGGAACGGACCGCGGTTCGATCCCCCCAAGCCAGGGGCGATTTCTGAGCACATAGCCAGGAGTAACCCCTGAGCGTCAAATGGGTGTGGCCCAAAAAAACAAACAAACAAAAAAACAACAAAAAACTACATGATGTGGGTTTATACTATATCCTTTTCTGTGTTCTTGTTTTTCTCACAACAGTATATCACAGAGTCATCTTCCCATATCTTCTCTACCCTAGTCCTTTTAGGTAACCACTTTATAACATCTTAGAGCATGCATATGCCATACCTTAGTAACCTGTTACCTGATAGAGCAGGATTTGTGTGAGGTTTGCTCCTAAAACAGCATGTGTACACTCTGTTTTTTGTTTCTTTCTACTTATTTAAATCTTTTACGTTAGACTCCTAACAATAAGTTTGGTGAGTTGGAAGAGATGTGCAGGGGTATAAGGCGCTTGCTCTGCTTGTGACTGACCCTGAACATCCCATAGAGCCAGCAATCCCTTCTCTTTCCCTCCCTTCCCCAAGAATTTTAGTGAATCAAGGACTATGACCACATTAACTTTTGGAAGATACCTTTGAGTTTGTTCTCACTGTCCAGGGAGTTGGTAATGATAATGTTTAAAAATGTCATTTACTGGAAAACTACAGTACTATTTTGGAAATTTTGTGACATTTAAAAAATTTCGCCAAATTCTAAAATTTAGACACGTACGGTAAAATCTAAAGCTTGTCAATCCTTTATCATTCTAAAGATAATTTTTTTAAAGATAATTTTTTTTTTTTTTTGGTTTTTGGGCCATGCCCTGCGGTGCTCAGGGGTTCCTCCTGGCTGTCTGCTCAGAAATAGCTCCTGACAGGCACGGGGGACCATATGGTCCCCCAGGATTCGAACCAACCACCTTTGGTCCTGGATCGGCTGCTTGCAAGGCAAACACGGCTGTGCTATCTCTCCGGGCCCTAAAGATAATTTTTTAAGACTCAATTATTTTACTTCCAAGCTGTTAACCAGAATTTACTAAAAGCTGGAAATGTGGCTCAGTTGTAGAACATATTGCTTGCAAGGGTGAGGCTTTGGTTCATTGCTGGCACAAGAGTAAAAAATAAAACATACACACTGTATTTAATACATTATTTCAATATATTTGACATTCTTTTTTTTGTCCTGAAATGAGAAATTAAATGTACTTTCACTACCAGCTGTGCGTTCTACCTCCTAGATTTAGTTATTAGCTGTATTTTTGATGGTTTTCTTTATAGCTTTAAATATTTTCAGCTCAAATTTTAAGGCCTTATTCTCAGATTTCTTATGTTACATAAGAAAATATAAGCCCTCATTGCTTTCTAATTCTCTGCCTTAATCTCTGACCATCAAGGATTTTTTTTTATTGTTGAACGTAAGAAAACTTGGTTCCAGGGGCCGGAGAGATAGCACAGTGGTGTTTGCCTTACAAGCAGCCCACCCAAGACCTAAGGTGGTTGGTTCGAATCCCGGCATCCTATATGGTTCCCCGTGCCTGCCAGGAGCTATTTCTGAGCAGACAGCCAGGAGTAACCCCTGAGCACCACCAGGTGTGGCCCAAAAACCAAAAAAAAAAAAAAAAAAGAAAACTTGGTTCCATCCCTGATAGCACATGGAGTCCCAAGTCTAGGTGAAAGCAGACCCTGAATATTGCTGGATGCAGAGCCAGGTACAATTTAAAAAAGAAAATCAATAAGTAGCATTGCTATTATAAATTATGATGCTGATTACGATCCAAATAGTATAAAGGGATTTAGACAAATGACCCTATAGCAGTTAAGTACTCTGAAGAGTGTTACAATTACATGGATTTGTTTGTGTAAATTCCTCATTCAACAAATTAATGTCACAGTCTGGTTTATGTTAATGCTTTTGGATTTATATTTTATTAATGCCAGCTTATCTTTTTACATCAGTGTTCTAGTTTTTTGTTTTGTTTTGTTTTTGGGTCACACTCGGCAGCACTCGGGTTATTCCTGGCTCTGCGCTCAGAAATCACTCCTGGCAGGCTCGTGGAACCATATGGGGTGCCTGGATTCGAGCGACCGTCCTTCTGCATGCAAGGCAAACGCCTTAGCTCTATGCTATCTCTCTGGCCCCCAGTTTTCTAGTTTTAATTTTGCAAAACAATGGATTTTATTTCTTAAAGACTTTAAAAAAATTTTTTTTTACTACACCCAGCAATGCTTAGGGCATACCCAGATTTCTGGAGTCTGGAATCACTCCTGGCATCATTATTCAAGGGTCTATATTGGATGGTGGGCTTAAACCTGGGTTGGCTGCATGCAAGACAATAGTCCTACCTACTATACTATCACTCTAGTCCCTAAAAATACTTTCAATTAAACTTCCTCGTGAGGGCTGAGCAATAGCACAGCGGTATGGATGTTTGCCTTGCACGCAGCCTACCTGGGACAGACCCTGGTTCAATCCCCGGTATCCCATATGGTTCCCTGAGCCTGCCAGGAGCGATTTCTGAGTGTGGAGCCAAGAGTATACCCTGAGTGCTGCTGGGTGTAGCCCTCAAAACAAAACAAAACAAAACAAAATTTCCTAGTGGTTTCTTGTTTGTTTCTTTTGGTTTTTGGGTCACACTCTGCAGTGCCTCAGAGGTTGCTCCTCCTGGCTCTCCTCTCTGGCAGGCTTGGGGGGAACATATGGGATGCCGGGATTTGAACCAATGACCTTTCTGCATGAAAAACTTACCTCCATACTATCTCTCTGGCCCCTATTTGTTCTTTGATGCTCATGGTCACACCCAGAAGTGTTCAGGGATCACTCCTGGCCAGACTTAATGGACCAGTGGTTAAATCTGGGACGGCTATGTACAAGGCAAATGCCTCACACCCTGTACTATTGCTCTAGCCCCTAAACTGTTTTTTTTTTTTTTTTTGGCCACACCCGTTTGACGCTCAGGGGTTACTCCTGGCTATGTGCTCAGAAATCGCCCCTGGCTTGGGGGGACCATATGGGACGGACCATATGGGACGCCGGGGGATCGAACCGCGGTCCGTTCCTTGGCTAGCGCTTGTAAGGCAGACACCTTACCTCTAGCGCCACCTTCCCGGACCCCCTAAACTGTTTTTTAAAAGATACATTGAGACCATATGGGGCACCGGAGATCAAACCCTTCCCATTCTGCTTTAAAATATTTTTCTTGGGGGCCGGAGAGATAGCATGGAGGTAAGGCGTTTGCCTTTCATGCAGGAGGTCATCGGTTCGAATCCCGGCGCCCCATATGGTCCCCCCGTGCCTGCCAGGAGCAATTTCTGAGCCTGGAGCCAGGAGTAACCCCTGAGCACTGCCGGGTGTGACCCAAAAACCACAAAAAAAAAAAATATTTTTCTTGGAGGCCT